>NW_020185321.1:6281663-6352325 GCF_003031525.2 Neophocaena asiaeorientalis asiaeorientalis
AAAAAAAAAAAAAAAAAAGTTGTATGTGCATTTTCAACTGTGCCAGATCTGCACCACTAACCCTTGTGTTGTTCAAGGGTCAACTGTAAAATTCAGAGTGCCCAAAAGGGATAAAGAATCCTGGACAAATCAAGGACAAAACCATCATATAAGTCAGGTGTCTCACAGCATTCAGCAACTGAGAATAAAAACACTCTCAGTGGGGCCCTTCTTTCAGACACTCAGGTAACTGTGCTTACCTACTGAGAGCAGGTGGCTATAGGTCTCCAGCATCACATCCCGGTACAGGTTTTTCTGATCAAGGTCTAGCTGCTGCCACTCCTCTCTGCTGAAATCTACAGCCACATCCCTGAAGGACACTGATCCCTGTAAGGGCACATTCCTGTTCAGCATGAATAGTTAGTTTTGGGGGATGGAGAGACTATATTTAGGAATATGGAACTTAGGTTTTGTTGTTATTAATTTACCTCCTCTTTTTAAAAACTCACCCCCCATTTCCCTAACATTTTATTATGAAATTTTACAAATATACAGAAAATTTTAAATAATTGTGTAGTGAAAACCTATATAACCACCACTTAGAATCTATCCCTAACAATTTACTCTACTTGTCTTGCCACACATTTACCCATCCTTTTACCCATCCATCAATCCATATTACTTTTTTGCTCATTTCAAAGTAAACTACAGATGCCAGTACACTTCCTCCTAAATACTTCAGAATGCAAATCATTAAGTAGAGTATAACATTTTTTTACCTTTTTTAGGTAAGCTTTACATACAATGAAATGCACAAGTCCTCAGTACCATTTGAAGTTTTGACAAGTGCATACACCTGTGTAATCCAGGAACTTTTTAAAAAATGGTATTGCATATAGGGTGTATATTAAATATCTAGTTTTACATAATATTTTATGGAAGAAAGAAAGCCAGTAAAGAATTTCTGCTATTGTTCTATACTATGGTCAGTCAATTACTCGTTTTTCAAAACTGAAGATTGAAATAGGCTCTCTTGTAGTTTTCTAGCAACTGGATGAATGACCTGTGATACAATTTCTGAGCAATTTAGGACCAGCCATTATGCTAGCCCTGGGAACACAAATATGAATTATTTATGTTTCTAATCTTCTAGCAACTTAAAAGACTTGGAAAATAAACAAGACCTATGTTTTAAAAGTAAAGTAAAAGAAGACACAAGTTCACTAAAGTGTCAAAAAGTAAATCTCTATGTGGAACACACTGAGGTCCCCAAAAAGGAAAAACACATTCCACATGGGTGTGTAAGTTTATTATTAGTTGAGGAATTTAAGTTGGAAGATGAGAAGTATAACACAGAACGGGGAAGTGAGGAAGGTCATTTCCCAGAAAAGACAAGCAAAGGTGTGGATATAGGAAAATACATGATGAGTTTGGAGAATAGCAAATAGCTCTATGTAAATGAAGAGAAGTCTGCATGACAAGCCAGGAAGGTGGTTATGGGAAAAACAGTTTGCTCATAGAACAAGTATGAATTTTCCATTTTAAATAAAGATAATTAAGGTAGTCAGATTTATATTAAACATTTTTTTTGTATAAGACCTGTATTGCAGAATAACCAAATAAATGATGAGGAACAGTTCCTTACAAAATGATTTCTGGCTAATAAATGAAGAAGTTAGGATAGAATTAGAATACCATCATCTCATAACTCCTAATGAAATAATGAGTTTAGACAATAATCATTAAGGGTTGCTCAACTGTTTCAGGTGAAAGGCTGAAGAGAAGTTTAAAATGCATGACTCAGCTAGTAACAATGGCATCCACTCATCAATTTTAACATCACAAAAAGAGAGATAACCATGTATTATGTGCCTCCTGACATGATATAGTAATTAATTTCATACCACCCATTTTTAAGTACTTTTACAAAATATAAAGAAAAATACAACCTGAATCTCATTAAGCCTCCAGATCCAACAAATCATTCATAGGTAATATGAAGTATAGAGGAATATGTTGAACAATATCAAGACCAAAACATGAGCTAAATCCAGAAGGCAGAAAATGGCCTGTTTCTTCAAAAAATAAATTACAACAGAAAAAATATGAAGGAGAATCTTTTCTTTATTAAAAGAGACTTCAGAGTCATACTAACCAAATGCAACTTGTGGACCATGTCTGGCTCTTAATTAAAGCAAACCAACATTAAAAAGATATTTATGGCATGTTTCAAATTCAAATAATAACTGGGTATCAGATGATACCTAGGAATTATTGATATTATGTTTTAGGTGTGATAATGGCTTAATGGTTATGTCAAACAAAAATGAAGAAAAAAAGAATTCTCATCTTTTAGAGATATACATCAAAGTAGTCACAGATAAAATGGTTTTGGGGATTTACTTTAAAATAATATAGCAGCTGGGAAGGGGGGTAGTTTTAGACAATATAAGAATGACAGAATGTTGATCACTAATAAAGCTGAGTGATAGGTACAATAGATACATGGGCTCCTTATACTATTCTCTTTACTCTTGAATACATTTACATTTTTTTCATAGCAAAATGTTTTTTAAAAAGCATGATCTTCCATATTAAAAAATCTAATCTGGAAATGCATAATTGAAGGAATGGCTATTTCCACCTGGAGTCAAACACTTAAAAAAGGGATCTATAGGGACCTGAACAGCCCACACTCAGTAAATTATAGAAATAATAGACAGGGTATTATCAATGATATAGAAAAACAAACAACAGGATCTAATCAATATTTATAGAATACTCTAACCAACAACAGCAGAATACACATTCTTTTCAAGCATCCATAGAACAATGACCAAGACAGACCATATCCTAGGCTGTGAAATAAATCTCAACTGGAAAGAAATGAAATAATATGAAGTATATTCTCTGAAAATAATGGAATCAAACTAAAACTCAATAACAGAAAGACAACAGAAAAATCTCCAAAGGAATTATATTAGAAAACAGTAACAAAAGCTATCTGGAAAGTCTGGAAATATCTGGAAGTTAATCAACACACTTCTAAATAACCTATAAGTCAAAGAGGAATCCTCAAAAGAAATCTAGAAAATACATAGAACTGAAAAAAAGTGAAAATACAATGTATCATTGGGATGCTGAAAGGGAAATTTATAGAAAAGGGGAAACAAATGATCCAAGTAAAAAATGGGCAGAGAATCTGAATAAGACATTTTTCCAAAGAAAATATACAGATTGCCAACAGATAATGAAAACGTGCTCAACGTCACTAATGATCAGGGTAATACAAGTCAAATTCACAATGAGATATCACCTTACACCTGTCAGAATGTAACAACAACAAAAAAACCCCACAAACCCAAGAAATAATAAGTGCTGGCAAAGATGTGGAGAAAAGGGAATCCTTGTGCACTACTGGAAGAATGTCAATTGGTGCAACCACTATGGAAAATAATATGGAAGCTCTTCAAAAAATTAAAAATAGAACTGCCATATGATCCAGCAATTCCATATCTAAGTATTTATCCAAAAGAAATGAAAATGTTAACTTGAATAAATATACACACCCCCACGTTCACTGCAGCATTATCCACAATGGCCAAGACATGAAAGCGACCTAAGTGTCCAATGATGGGTGAATGGATAAAGAAAATGTGGTATTTATATATGCATTGGAACATTATTCAGCCATAAAAAAGAAGGAAATCTTGCCATTCTCAACAGCATGGATGGACCTCGAGGGCATTATGCTAAGTGAAATAAGTCAAAGAAGGACAAATACCGCATGATCTCACTTTATGTGGAATGTAATAAAACCAGCAACTGAAGTCATAGATATAGAGAATACACTGGTGGTTGCCAGAAGCAGGGGGCGGGTGATGGGTAAAATGGGTGAAGGTGGTCAAAAGTATAAACTTCCAGGTATAAAATAAGTCACGGGGACGTAATGCACAGCATAGTAACTATAACTATAGTTAATACTGGATTGTATATTTGAAACTTGCTAAGAGAGAGAGATCTTGAAGGTTCTCAACACAAGAGAAAATATTTGTAACTATGTGTAGTGATGAATGAGAACTAGATTTATCGTGGTGATAATTTCACAATATATACAAATATTGAATAATGTTGTATACCTGAAAATAATATGTTATACGTCAAGTACACATCAATTTTTTAAAAAAGGAAAGGGGAAAGGTCTCAAGTCAATAATCTAAATTCCTACCTCAAGAAACTAGAAAAAGAAAAGCAAAATAAACAAAGCAAGCAGAAAGAAGAAAATAATAGAAAACAGGTATCAAGGAAATTGAAAAAAAAAAACACAAAAAACCAGAGAAAAATCAATAAAACACAATGTAGTTATTGTGAAAAAAATCAATAAAATTCATAAATCTTGCTGACTGACCTAGTAGTCAACCAGACTGACAAAGATAAAAAGATACAAATTACCAATGTCAGGAATGAATATCGTTACAGATATGGCAGCCATTAAAAGAAAAATAAGGGAATACAAAAATTCTATGCTAATAGAGTCAGCAACTTAGAAGAAATGGACTGATTCCTCAAAAGCCACAACTACCAAAACTCAACAATATGAAATACATAAGTTGATAATCCCATAAACCATTAAATTAAATTAAAATAATAATTTAAAAGCTCCTGGAAAAAAAAGTCTCCAGGCCCAGATAGTTTGTTTTTTTTTTTTTTTGCTGCGCCGTGTAGCATGCAGGATCTTAGCTCCCCAACTAGGGATCGAACCCATGCCCCTTGCAGTGGAAGCAGAGTCTTAACCACTGGATCACCAGGGAAGTCCCGAGATAGTTTTACTAGAGAATTCTACTAAACTTCTAAAGAAGAGTTAGTCTCATTTTTACACAATCCCATCCAGAAATTGAAGAGGAAGCACTTCCCAACTAATTTTTTGGGGCCAGTATTATTACCCTGATACCAAAGCACTACAAAGACAGTACCAAAAAGAAAACTACAGACCAATATCTCTTGAGAACTTAGATGCAAACATCCTAAATGAAATACTGCCAAATTGGATGCAGCAATGAATAAAAAGAATCATGCATCACAATAAATTGGAGTTTATGGGAGAACTCTCTGTACTATATTCTGTATGCCCTTTGAATCTATAATTATTTCAAAATAAATAAAACATTGAAAAAATATATTGAAGAAAGTTTATTCTCATAACAGAGCATTTTGAAATGGGCAAGACCAGAAAATAAGTCACGAGAACCACTGCACAATTCAGGTGAGAGAATACAAATTTCTTACTTATCTAAAGTAAGGCTGTAGTAAGGCTATAGAAGAGATTGATACTAATTATTAAGGAGGTAAAAGTGATACCGAGTGTGAAGGTGAGAAAAAATGACTGATAACTCTCAGTCAACAGTTTTGTGTTGCTGTAGATCCTGAGGTCACAGACGAATTTAAGAACTAGAGGAGGGGGCTGGGGAAAAAGATAAATAATATATTTTGTACATACTAAGATTTAAGTGATAAGACATATATAAGGATGGACTCTAGGCAGGTGGATAGAGAGCTAGTAGGGAGATGATGATTCAGGAGTTAAATATACAGAGCAGGTCACTGAATTCAGGGTAGGGAATGAGCATGCAGGAAGGACAGAACAGAGAAAGTATTAAGGATAAGTATTAAAGATACTTGTGGTTTTTAATGTCTAAAATTATGATGCTTGAAAGATATCTTTTTTTTTTTTTTTGCGGTAGGCGGGCCTCTCACTGTTGTGGCCTCTCCTATTGCAGAGCACAGGCTCCGGATGCGTAGGCTCAGCGGCCGTGGCTCATGGACCCAGCCGCTCTGTGGCATGTGGGATCTTCCCCGACCAGGACACGAACCCGTGTCCCCTGCATCAGCAGGCGGACTCTCAACCATTGCACCACCAGGGAAGCCCGAAAGCTATCTTTTTTATTTCTTCATTTAACTATGTTCAGAGATTACAGTTTGCTTCTTTGTGATGTGTTGATTCTGTTTATGGGGCTTAGAACATTGTCATTTCTTTGAAAATGTTCCTTATATACTTGAAAAGAATACATATACTCTAATTTTTCTCTTTCATACACTTGCATATTCACAACCTACTCACATCAAAACCCTGGCCCCTAAACGCTATGTCATCAAGAATTAAATGGGGAATCAAGAAGATGTCATATTCGTAGCTTTGACTCCGCACCAATTGAGGTTCTTATAAACAATCTGTCCAGGAAAAATCTCCTTACTCAAAGATAACAATAAAAATCTCCTAACGTACAAAAGATACTATAAGCAAAAAGAATGAAAAGAGAGAGATTAAAAGGAACATGCTAGAAATAAATTGCCACACAATAAAACACATTCACCATGAATTCAAGGAATTCACTAAAACAATCAACTACTTAATGAAATAAATAGGGATATGAGTCCAAAGAAGAAATAATGAAAAAACAGGTTAAGAAAATGGTTATTTAAATTTTTGAAAAAAAAAAAGGCAGAACTCAGTAAAGAAGTAAAAAAGAAATAAAAAGTAGCACAGAAATGAAGTTCTCTCTGAAAGCAGTAAAAACATTCAATGAAAACACAAAAAGTGGCAAGAGCAGATTAAGACAAGTAAGCAACATGAAATGGAAATAAGGACTTTTAAAGTAAAATAGAAAAAAAAACAAAAATAGAGTTTAATAAAAATATCCAACAAACAAAAGGATCCTTGAAGTAGTAGTATAGAACTCTTATCATTATTCACAGTACAAATTTAATAGATATTGTCTAAAAGAGTAAAAGATTTAGTTCAAAAAGTTAATGCGATAAGGGTGACACTAAGAGAACTAACCAAACAAAAAAGAATCTAAACCCTTCTAATTACCAGAATGACACAGAAACAAAAGCAAAAAATACAGAGTATACAGTAAAAGATACATAAAAGAAACATCCACATCAGAAGTGTAACATAAAAAGCATCTTTCCACTGCTGTACAGAGAAATGCACAAGGACTCCAAAGGCTGACAGTAAAAGGATAAGCAAAAGGCATATTTGGAATTGCCAACAGAAAGGAAATAACAGCCTCCATCTTAATATCAGACAGAGCTGAATTCTAAGAAAAGATATTAAACAGGACAAGGACACAATCCAAAATGAACTTGAGATGTCATTACTATCACTGCAACAAATTACATAGCATCAAAATTTATAAACAGAAACTATAGGCAATACAGATAGAAATATACTCATGGTGGGAAACTTTAAATAATATCTCTCAGCTCCAGGAGATAAAGAGGAAAAAACAAGCCACATTGTAAAAACCTCCTAACTACATATTTTATTGATAACAAAGTCTATATCTGGAAATATCCTTTTCACGTGACTCTGTAACATTTAGAAATATTAAACATAAAATTTGCACACACACACAAAGTTAACATTCCAAAAGCAGAATAAAATCAATGCAAACAAATCTCTCCAAAGGTGCAATCCTAATTTTATTAAAAGGAGAATTTTTTAAGTAAAAGTCTTAACACCTACAAGTGAAAATGTGGTAAATGGTAATTAAAGATTTGATGGGAAATTTAGTATGTTCCTAGAAATCCACCCTTTCATCTAGATTTTAAATTGAGATAAGTTATTTTTCTAGATTATTTTTGAACATTGCTTTGCTGTGAGTAGTTAATACATTTGATTTCTGAATCTATGCTCATAATTTTCAGTTCTCTTACTGTCATTGATGGGTTTAGACATCAAGGTTAATATGGTAAACAAAATAAAACAAACACCAAAAACAACGTTGGGAATAATTTTAGATATCTTTACATAAAACTTTGTTATAAAGATCAAACTACTCCCAGAATGAATTTCCACCCCCTGGAATTCCTCCTCCTCACCTCACATGAGCTGCCATGTTCCTCTGGAGCCAGGCCCAGGGATTTCTGGTGAGAGGTCCAATTAGCTGGCATGGTCATGCTGGGTCTCAACCTTTATTCTCTCAGGAGCCTAAAGTTTGGTGGACATCTGTAAACTCAAGCAGAGCTGCTAAGAAGAGGTGAGGTGGAATCTGGAGGAAGATCTGACCCAGGGGCTCCCTGGAAAGATAATGTCCACATGGTCAGTCATCACATAAACATCTCCAGTGAACTCCAAGGTGTAGTTCCCTGAGCTAGACACCACAAGGCCGCGGTTCTCAAGCTTGAGCATGCATTCGAATCACCTGGAGGGTTTGTTTAATTACAGTTAAAAATCCCCACACTCCCACCGTTTCTGATTCAGTAGGTCTAGGGTAGGGCCTGTCTCAGACTATTCGGGTTGCTCTAACAAAATACCACAGACTGGGTAGCTTATAAACAACAGAAATTTATTGCTCACTGCTCTGGAAGCTAGGAAGTCCAAGATCAAGTCCATGATCACGTTTCGATGAAGGCTCTCTTCCTGGTTCATAGCCAGCACCTTCTAGCTGTGTCTCCACATGGTGGAAGGGGCTATGAAGCTTTGTGGGGTATCTTTTATAAGAGCACTAATCCCATTCATCAGGGTTCTACTTTCATGATCTAATCATCCCCCAAAGGCCCCATCTTCTAATACCATAATTTTGGGTATAGAATTTCAACATATGAATTTGGGGGGAACAAACATTAAGATCATAGCAGGGCCCAAGAATCTGCATTTCTAACTAGTACCCAGGTGATACTAATGCTACTGTTCCAGGAACCATACTTTGAGAACCAGTGCTATGGAGAACATGAAGTTTAACAAAACCTGTGATAGGTTATTAGTCATGGTAAACTATGGGAAAAAAACATGAGATATGGAGTGACATTACTGAAGATTTGAATTGCAGCTCTGCTACTTTTCGGCTATGAGAAAATGAGTAAGTTATTTTTAGCTTTAGTTTCAAAAATGAGAATGAAAGTGCCTACCTCATAGAGTTACGAAAATGAAATGAGATGATGCTTACAAAATACTCAACACTTCCCTGGAATACAAAAAGCATCCAATAAATATCAGCAATTACTATGCACTATTAGATATTAAAAGTTAATATAAAAAACAATATAATCAAAGCAAGTAAAACAACAGACAATACTGATTTAGGTATGTGACAAAAGTGACATTCAGGGCTTCCCTGGTGGCACAGTGGTTGAGAGTCCGCCTGCCGATGCAGGGGACGCGGGATCATGCCCCGTTCTGGGAGGATCCCACATGCCGCGGAGCGGCTGGGCCTGTGAGCCATGGCCGCTGAGCCTGCGCGTCCGGAGCCTGTGCTCCGCAACGGGAGAGGCCATAGCAGTGAGAGGCCCGCGTATCGGAAAAAAAAAAAAGAAAAAAGTGACATTCAATTGAGTGTACACAAGACATTCATTGCATAAATGGTGCTGACATAACTGGCCTTCCACCTGGAACAAAACAAACTAGATCTCCATTGCACACTATACATTAGACTGAATTCCAACATGAGTAAATATTTTAAGTATATGTATTTTAAAAATCTCAAAGAATATTAAAATAAATTTTAGGAGTATACGTTTGTATAACATTCTGGTGGAGTCAGAGGGATCTTATTGTACATGAGAGAAAACCCAGAAACTATAAAAGAAAAACTAAATATTTCTGATTCGATATTTCCTAATTATATGTTAAAATACACCTTAAAAATAAAAATGAAGATATATATACATAAAAGTTTCAATATGTGATGACAGGTTATCCTTATTGTTAAAAAAAAAAAATCTAGCAATCAAGTGGAAAAAAAATAAAAGCCCAGGGGAAAAAAAAGACAAAGGACATGAAAATTCACAGAAAAGTAAATTTAGATGGCAATTAACCCAAAAGGTGCCAACATTACTGACGGGAAAGTGCATTCGACCAATCAGACATAATTTTCCCTCAGAACTGTAAAAACTTTCTTTTAAATGCTGGAAAGCATTTTGGAAAATGAGCTCTTTTATAAATTGCTGGTGGGTGCTTAAATTGCTATAATATCTTTTGAGTTATTTAGTTATATCTATTATTGAAAATACACATAACTGCTCCTAATAATATTTCCAAATATATAAAGCAGAAACTGGTTGAAGGAAGGGCAAGAGGATAAATAACTTTTCCAGTGTGAGTTTACCTTTCTCGGTAATTAATTAAGCAGACAAAATAATATATATAATGCAATCTATATGAAACAATACAATACAATTAATAAAGAATACAATTGTTTTTATGTAATAGATGTGACATTTATGAAAACTGACCCTGAACTGGGCCATAAGCAATTTTTACACTCGAGCGTCACCCAGAGGCATTATTTGAAATAGAGAATGCCCTTCTAAATAATTCATGGATCAAAGAAAACATTAACTGAAATTCAAAAAACAAAAACCCAAACACTGAAATGGGAGCAATAAAGAAAATGCTTGTGAGTATTTAAAAAGCAAGCTCATCACAGACCCCATAGATTCCCCATGCTGACGCCCCAGGCCCTATCACTGACCACAGACTCCCATCACTGGGCCCCCAAATTCCAATCACTCATCTCAAAGATATTCACCATTGCCCAGGACCCCATCACTGACCTCTCTCTGACACCCACTAACGGACGCCACAGACCCCACCCCCCACCACTGAATCCCCAAACCACCATCACTAAATCCACGGACAAGCCTTCCATCATTGACCCCACAGAATTCCTAATTAAGAGCAAGCAAAATCACCTCAGAGACCTCTCGGCATTAACGTATGAAGAAGCTCCTGACACAAGCAGCAAATACACCTCCCAGAGCCACTTCCGCTTCCAGTCGGGCCTCTAGCACCTGACGGACTGTTGGTATTGCGCATGCTCTGAATTACCCTGGAAGCCGCATTCCGCCAACAGTCAACACGGCGAAGAGACTTTGTTAGGGACCTTGCGCAGTTTCCCTGAGAGGCGCTGTTGGGCAGAGAACATGGCTGCACCCAGTGTGCTTCTGCGCGCGGGCCGCCATCTTGGAAGCGTATCCGTTCCGTACAGCGAAGGAAGAGGCCTCCTGTGCGTTTTTAGAGCGACGCAGGGGTTGCTACAGAGCATGTGGGAGTGTGGCCCTGGACTAGGTGGGCTTCCGGGAGGAGGAAGGTTGGAGATGGGGTTCCGAACTCCATGTTATGTTTAGAAAAACCTAAATTGCCCCTCAGGAATCAGCACCACGCGGAGAGCAATTACCTGCTTGGAGAAACCACCAGGAATGTGGAGGGCCAGAAAGAAAAATGTCACCAAGGGAGAAGGACAAACGTCTTATGTACCAAGACTGGATCCTGGGAGAAACCAGCAAAATCAGGGTGCTACAATCCACTTTTCGGAGAATGGAGAGGTCCGCCCCTGGACAAAAACACTTGGCAACAGAGAAATGTCAGAATGGGCAATCCGCTGCAGGCAAGGTGGTACAGCCCTTAACGTGAGAAAGAACTGGGGGAAATAGGGTAGAACTCAGAGTAGTCCTATCCTTTCCAGAGAGATACAGCCCTTCTAAAGGGCTGGTGGGGCGAATGGAGACTTGATAAATCCCCATTAATCTTCGTTAGCCTTCACGTTAACTACTGCAAGTAAAACAATAGTAGGCAGCAATAATAAAAAATAATAACAGTTTTTAAGATGGTCAACATGTGACTAAAAGCACTTAAGGAAAACTGCTATTTTTATTTATTTGTAAATTAAAATCTAAGTAATAACAATGTCCTTACTATATAAATGAAGCGTTAAGTCCAGTCTGACTGCTCCCTTAGCTTCTCCTATATGGAAATTCTGGAGCAGCTAACACTCTCCCTGCTACCATAACACAAGTCCGTGTGCTGACGCACAGTGAGGCCACACAATACCAAAACGTCAGAGTTTGGAACAGAGAAAAGGTTACTGCAGGGCCGTGCAAGGAGATAGGTGGCTCATGCCTTTAAAAACACCCCAAACTCTCTAAAAGCTTTCAGCAAAGCCCTTTTATAGGATAGGTGAAGGAGGGGCATGCTTAGTTGTTGGAAGCTTCTTGGTGTCAGATCCTCTGTTCTTGAGATGAGGTCAAAGTCAGGTAACGATGTTCCTGTAAATCTCCACCAAACAAACGTTACTCTCTGTTCTGACAAGAAAGGGAAAGGTCCCAAGGCACAACTTTCAGCCTTCGGGGTCCAGGCCTGGCTAAGAGAAGGGGGTCCCTGTGTGTGTGTGGGGGGGGGGAAGTTACCCTGCCCTGGAGTGTTCGTCCAGCACCCAGTCTGGGTCCTCCCGCCAGTGCCCAGGCCTGGCTGAAGAGGCAGTTCTCAGTTGGTGGCTCCCTCAGGGCGAGCTCCTCAGACCCTGTCTAGCTGCTGTCATCGCTGAGGGAGCCAGGCCCCCAGGACCCAGCTGGCCCTCAGGCCGCCCTAACAGTGGGGGCCAGGTCCCACAGACCGTCTCCCATGCAGACTGCCTGTGCCATTAGGTCGCAGAGGCAGGGACGCAGGAGAGGTTCGCCACCACCTCAGGGTCTGGGCCCGGCCAGTGGGTGGTCTTGGCAAGGGCTCTGGAGCCCTGTAGGACACAGCCCCAGCCTGTTCCCTGGGCCCCCCAACTCACCTGCCAGCTCGAGGCCAGATGAGCTGGAAGGCGCCCGGCAGAGGACCTGGATTTCCCTCTTACCCCACTCTCCACCTGACGACCCCGACTCCCCCAACGTTTGGCTCAGTGCCCCTCTAATGGTCACCTGTGGACAGTTCCTTGCTTGGGGGAGGGGCCCACTGCGGCGCCGACCAGTGGCTGAGCAGGACCTCTAATGCTGCTCTAACCTTCTGCATTATTGGCCTCGGGGTAACTGTTGCCTGGTAACGGGGTGCGGGGTAACAGAGGGCTGCACACTTCAGCACTGTATTACATCCCCACCCCCATCCCCTGCTTTTGGGGGACTATGAGTGGGAGTTGTAAAGACAGTAGTTAACAATACTGTATCGTATACTTTTAATTTGCTAAGAGAATAGATCTTAAATATTCTTACCACACACACATGAAAAAAAAGGTAATTATGTGAGGTGATGGATGTGTTAACTAACCTTATCATGGAAATCATTTCTCAATATATCCATGTATCAAATCATCACGTTGTACATCTTAAATTTACACAGTGTTATATGTCAATTATATCTCAATAAGGCTGGAAAAAATACATAAATTATCTCTTATCTGAATTATAATAACCCCTATATGGCTTACTTAGTTTCAATCCCACCACCACCTATGGCAGAGACAGCTACATGCTACCCAATACACTTTTTTATCTTAAATAACAGAATTCAGATTTTAATTGAAGCAGCAATGTGCTCAACTGAAGGATTATCCTGCCTCTCTTGAAGCTGGGTGTGTCCATGTGATTAAGTTTGGGCCCCTGAGATGGAAACAAAAGTGTTGTGTACTACTTTCTGTGATACCTCCTGAGAGGGCTGCTTGAAGAGAGGGGACCCAAGTGAGAGGTCAACACTTTTTATCCTCTACAACCTTTTTCTTACTTCCTCCTTCCCAGAATGCGTATGTGTTTGCTGTAGTGGCAGTAGACATTTCAGATCATGAGGTGACCTTGAGGATGGAAGGGTCGAAGAAAAATTGCACTGAACAATTTAAACAGGCAAGGAAGACTTTACCCAGACTATTGCAATAGGGGTCGAGTCTATTCTAGTAGGAGAGAGAATGAGCTCAACTCCAAATACAATAGGGACAGCTTGGGATTTATAGCTAATAGGCAGGTCGAGGGAGTCAGTGGATGGAAAATTACTAAGAGGAACTTGGTTAGGTATCAAGAGTTGGGGAGATTCTTGTTAAACTGGTTTGGCAGTCGGCCAAGGACAGAAGGCCAAGGATAAGGTCTATTCCAGAAGAGGGCTCAGGGCTTCCCTGGTGGCGCAGTTGTTGAGAGACCGCCTGCTGATGCAGGGGACACGGGTTCGTGCCCTGGTCCGGGAAGATCCCACATGCCACGGAGCGGCTGGGCCGGTGAGCCATGGCCGCTGAGCCTGCGCGTCCGGAGCCCGTGCTCCGCAACGGGAGAGGCCACAACAGTGAGAGGCCCGCGTACCGCAAAAAAAACAACAACAACAAAAAACAAAAACAGAAGAGGGCTCAGAGAAGCCTCGTTAAAGTGTGATAAGGAAGAGTTGGACTACACGTTGGTTCTGTTTCTTTTACTTTAATCTTTGCTTTCTGCTGCTTTTGTTCACTAAAAGGATACTGTCAGTGCATAATGGCTTGCCCTGGGGAACACTGCCTTTGTTCAGGGAAACATCCGGAACCTGTTCCACCTGTGGATGGCTACAAGAAAGAAGAAATTAACACATCCCCTCCCCGAGGCTGGCCATTCTGGATGATATTTGCAGAACATATGGCCTTTTTACTTTACTTCCTCATCTCCCCCTCCTCTCTGTGCTATAAAAGAAACTGGCACCCAAACCCCAATAAGATGGTTATTTAGAGACTTTAGTCTGCCATCTTCTCAGTCTGCCGGCTTTCCGAATAAAGTCGTATTCCTTGCCTCAACACCTCATCTCCGATTTATTGGCCTGTCGTGCAGCGAGCAGAGCGAGCTTGGACTCAGTAACAAAAGTTTTTGGTCAAGGAGGGAGTCCTTGTCAGAGCTACATGTTAAGATAATGGAGCAGTAAGAAAGGAGCCTGGGTACTTAAGACAAGAAAAGGAAATAAGACGTATCAAAAATTGCAAACCCCAGGAAAACAAATGACAAAGCAATATAACTAATAAACTGATTTGGCAAGAATGGAAGTATTAAAAAAATCAACTGTAAAAAATTAATTGTATGTCAGCAATAATCAGAAAATATAACAAAAATCCATTTCATTTATAATAACTAAAAAAGTTCTAAGTTCTGAGAAATAACTCTTAAAGGAGATTTCAAATACTTTCATGTGTAAAACTGTTAAATCCTAATGAAGGACAAAACCAATCTCAATATAGGGATGGATATCCCACATTTATGGAAGGGAAGCATAATATAGGAAAAATGTCAACTCTTGCCAAATTAAGTATAAATTCAAGGTAATTCCAATGAAAATCTCATAAGGAATTTTTATAATATTTGACAAGCTGATTAAAACTGGATGTATGAGGATATTTATGTAAGAAGCATAGCTAAGAATATTGTGATGAAAGGAAAAGAGGGGAACTTTATTAGATATTGAATTGTAAAACTAAACTTTAAAAACAGCGTATTTTATATAAAAATTCAAATAGAAACAGAATATAAAAACCTGAAGAATCATGTGTACCTGAGAATTCAGTAATGTTTATCCTCTTTTCTCTTATAGTCAATTATTTTTTCATCTTAAGAAATCCCTTCCCACCTCAAGGTCTTTAAGATATTTACCTATATTTTCTACTAAAGGTGGAAAATGTGATGCAATATAAAATACCAAACATAACCTTTGAAGTATTCTTACCAAACATATTTAACCTGAATCTAAACTAGGTACTAGGTCTAACTTCCACGTAATATAGATCACAGAGAAACAAGTTAAATAATACTTTAAGTAAAGAATCAGAAAAATTCAGGACGTGGAATATTCTGTTAAAACTACTGGCACAGACTCTTAAAAATTAGTATCATGGAAAAAAATTGGTTCTAGATCAAGAGGGATAAAGTAAAAGAACAACTAAATGCAATGCATGCATCTTGACTGACTTCTGGTTCCCTACCCTGCCTTAAAAAAAAAAGCTTTTTAAAGAAAAACTCTGAAAGTAATTTTGGGCACAAATGGAAAAATATTAACATGGACTTAATATTAGATGATATTACAAAATTATTCTGATTTTTCTTAGATGTGATGATATTATTGTGGTTAGATAGGAGAATGTCCTTATTCTTAGCAAATACATGATGAAATATTTAAGGGTGAACAGTGATGATGTTTGCAACTATTCAAATCAGTCAGCACACCTTACAGAAAATCTGCCATTTAAAGTTTTCTAGGATTCTAATTCCTTTTGATTTTCATTTTTTAATACCTAAACTTCATAGAACATATTTATTTTCCAATACAACATTTTCCAGCCAATGATTAAGAAAGTAACAAAATGATGTATGGGGAAAGCCTTTATGTACACTGTAAATACAAATGGTACCCTATCAATGATGTGTAGATGATATAAAATGTGTGCCAAGGGTCAACAAAGCAGACGCATAGCCATATCAATTGCTTGGTGATGAGGAAGTAAGGCGTTAAACACTTTAAATCCTAATGACAGCTTGTTACTTAAGGCATTGTATTCTGTTTCACTTGCATTTTAGGAAATTGCTTGGGGATTTGGAGCTATTGTTAATATTCAAATTTTATCCAGTTAAAAAAATGGGAGGATAAAAAATGGGAGGATAAAAAAAAATTTGTATATTTACAAATACAAAAATTCAATAACATTAATTTATTATTAAAAACTAGAGTTTTAAAGCTTTAATTACATTGTCATTGAAACATTGTTTGTACTTAAAAACTTATTTGTAGTGTCTGGAATATGCTTTAAAAATACTACAGAAAAAAATATTCAGACAGGACTAGTTGAAACAAGGTTGGCAAAAGTTTGATAACTGTTAAAGCTGAATGGTACATGGGTTGGGTGGGGGAGGGGGGATGTTCATACTATTCAGTCTACTTTTGTGTATGTCTAAAAATGTTTAAGATAAAAAGTAAAATAATAAATGTTTTGTTTGGCTAGATTATATATGGACATGTGTGGAAGACATGGCTGTCTCACCAGAGTGTGAATTTCTATGTCTCAAAAGCCTGCTATTATTCACATGGTCTCTTTTTAGGTCTTGGGGCTCTTCATGTCTATAAGCAACTGAAAAACCAAGATTAGGCTCCAACAAGTACAGAAATTCTGTACTCTTGTCAGTTTCCTCACTTCTGTAGGAGCTAAAAAAATTGAATGGTCCCTGGGTTGCCTTCAACACAGCTAAGGCTGCAGCCATTTGTCATTCTCAGTAATTTTTCCTTGTATTCTTGTCAATTGATCAGTATTCTCTGGGATCTTATTTATTGACTTTTTAAAAAATGTTTCTTTTCTCAAAGGCTAGATTCCAAATCCATAAACTTTGGGGTCTGACAGGGCATCTTTCCACCAGACCATCTTTATTGCTTCCCAGGTGACCACTTGATAACCCCAAAGTCTTGCTCCCTCACCTTGTTATAACTCAGGAGGTAAGAAGAAAAAGAAAGGAACGCTGAGAATTTATCAGGCATGATTGATGAGTTCCAAAAAGTTCAAGGTGGTTAAGGGCTGTCCTAATTGTCAGGTCGACAATGTGGGGAAAAGCTGTTGAAAATGAGAAAAGTTTATCCTTTCTATGTGGGAGTCCTTTTAAAAAATTACATTGTTAATTCATTTGACTCTTCAGATATTCTGTAAACCTTTTCAGGATGGTGGAAGGGTTAAAATGACGACTGGCAACAAAAAGACTTCCAAATATTAGGTTTGATGCTGATGAATCTCTAGAGTTTTACAAACTTTTTATTTTTAGTCATCTGAGTGTGGGTGGGATACTGTCTCATTTTGGTTTTGATTTGCATTTTCCTAATACAAATAACACCTAACGGTGTTGAGCATCTTTTAATGTGGTGATTGGTCATTTGCATGTTTGACTATTCAAATACTTTGACCATTTAAAAATTGGGGTTATTTGTTTTTTTATTGAGTTGTAACTATTCTTCATATATCATGAATAAAAATTACTTATCAGATATATGATTTGAAAATATTTTCTGTGGGTTGTCTTTTCACTTTCTTACTGGTGTCCTTTGAAGTACAATATTGTTTGAGTTTGATGAAATCAATTTATCTGTTTTTGTTTGTCATGTGTGCTTTTGGTTGCATATAAAAGAAGCCATGTACAACCCAAAGGTTACAAAGATTTAGTCCTATGTTTTCTTCTGGGAGTTTTATAGATTTAGCTCTGATATTTCGATCTATGATCCATGATCCGTTTGAGTCCATTTTTATACATGGTATGAGGTAAAAGTCTTCATTCTTTTGTGTGTGCTTATCCAGTTGTCCCAGCATCATTTGTTGAAAAGACTATTCTTTCCCCCATTAAATTGTTTTGGCACTCTTGTTGAAAAATCAGTTGACTGTAAATATAAGGGCTTGTTTCTGCATTCTCAATGCTAGATGTCTATATTTTGTGCCAAGAATATGCTGTCTTGATTACTGTAGCTTTGCAGTAAGTTTTGAAATCAGAAAATGTGAGTCCTTCAACTTTGTTTTGCTTTTCTGGGTCCCTTTCAATCCATATGAACGTTAGGGTCAGCTTATCAATTCTTACCAAAATCAGGCTGGGATTTTGATAATGTGCTGAATTTGTATGTCAGTTTGGGGAGTATTGCTTTCTTAACAATATTCAATCTTC
Organism: Neophocaena asiaeorientalis asiaeorientalis; assembly: GCF_003031525.2. Taxonomy (NCBI): domain Eukaryota; kingdom Metazoa; phylum Chordata; class Mammalia; order Artiodactyla; family Phocoenidae; genus Neophocaena; species Neophocaena asiaeorientalis. Next base: position 6,300,024 of record NW_020185321.1, read on the forward strand.
CAATATATGAATATGGGAAAGCTTTCTCATTTTAAGGTCTTCTTTAATTTCCTTCAACTAAGTTTTACAGTTTCTAGTAAACACCATCTTGCACTTCTTCTACTAAGTTTATCCCTAACTAGTTTTTGAATAAAATGAAATTGTATTCTTAATTTCATTTTTGGATTGTTCATTGTTTGCATATAGAAACACAATTGATTTTTGAATATTGATCGTGTAACCTGAAACCTTGGTGCATTCACTTGTGTGGATCCCTTAAGATTCTCTATGAATAAGACCATGGCATCTGTGAACAGAGTTTTACTTCTTCCTTCCCAATCTGGATTCGTTTTATTTCTTTTTCTTGCCTAATTGCCCTGTCTAAAATCTCCAGTACAACGTTGAGTAGAAATGGGGAGAATGGGGGCTTCCCTGGTGGCACAGTAGACACACACATATGACAAAAAAAAAAAAAAAAGCAAGAAAGAAATGGGGAGAATGGACATTCTTGAACAGGCTTGTTCCTGATTGTCTTAGTCCTTTTGGACTACTATAACAAAAATACCATAGACTGGGTGACCCAAACAGCAAACATTTATTTCTCACAGTTCTGGAAGCTGGGAAGTCCAAGATTAAGGTGCTGTCAAATTCCACATCTGGTGAGAGCCCACTTCCTGGTTCACAGACAGCTATCTTCTTGCTGTGTCCTCACATGGTAGGGGGGCAAGGGAGATCCCTGAAGTCTCTTTCTTAAGGGCACCAATCCCATTCATGATGGTTCTATTCTCATAATCTAATTAACCCTAAAGGACCCACCTCCACATACCACCACATGAGGATTAGGTTCCAACATATGAATTCTGGGGGGACACATTCAATGTATTGCACTTAGCACAAGAGAAAAATTTCTGCCCTTTACCATCAACTATGATGTTAGCTCTGCATTTTTCACAGGTGTCATTATTAGTTTGAGGAAGTTATCTTCTATTCCCAGTTTGTTGAGTTGTTTTGTTTTTTATCATGAAATGTTATTGGGTTTATCAAACGCTTTTCTGGATCTACTGAGGTGATCATATGACTTTTGTTTTTATTCTGTTAATATAATGTATTATTTTGATTGGCCTTCATATATTGGACCATCGTTGTATTCCTGGAATAAATCCTAGTTGGTTATTTATGGCATATAATCTTTTAAAAATTAATTTATTTTATTTTTTAAATTTTATTTTTGGCTGTGTTGGGTCTTTGTTGCTGCATGCAGGCTTTTCTCTAGTTGCAGCGAGTGGGGACTACTCTTCATTGTGGTGCGCAGGCTTCTCATTGCGGCGGCTTCTCTTGTTGTAGAGCACAGGCTCTAGGTGAGTGGGCTTCAGTAGTTGTGGCATGAGGGCTCTAGAGCACAGGCTCTGTAGTTGCGGCACACGGGCTTAGTTGCTCCACGGCATGTGGGATCTTCCCAGACCAGGGCTCGAACCTGTGTCCCCTGCATTGGCAGGCAGATTCTTAGCCACTGTGCAACCAGGGAAGCCCTATGGCATATAATCTTTTAAATATGTTGCTGGATTCCATTTACTAGTAATTTTAGAGAATTTTTGTGTCTGTCTTCATAAAGTATATTTGCCTCTAGTTTTCTTTTCTCCTAATTTCTTTGTCTGATTTTGGCATCAGGGTGATACTGGCTTCAAAGAATGAGTTGAGAAGTGTTCAATAGCTTTTGAGCATTTATTTTGTATAAACTAATCCACACGTTTTCCCTGATCCATATGGTGTTCATGAGAAAAAGATACTTTTATCAAGATTTTTGATGATGTTGTACATAGAGCACAAGTCATTTGCTCAAGGTCACAAATAGTTAATTTTCAGAACTCGGATTTGAATCTCAGGCCTGTCATAATCTGAAGCATACAATCTTCCTAACAAGCCATTTTATTTCACATTTTACTCTGTTCCCCACAGTTCTTTTCTTCCCTCACCTCTGTAATTGCTGCATCCATACTCTTCTTTCTTGTCTAAGAATTTCTCCTGCAAACTTCGCTCCATCAGGTCCTACTCATTCTATCTACTTCCTCCATCTTCTTCCACTCATAACATTTTAGTGTCTTTTTTATTCATTTGTTTTGTTTTTAGCTATTTTTACATATTAATCATCATCCTGTTTATTCTACTAAAATAAACCACCCTATCCTTTATATTACTGTCCCTGGCTCTCAAGTCACCCTAATTCACATCCTCATTTTAGGGTGACCCTAAATTATATCTATACCTGAATTGCAGCTTGATTGTGAACAAAAATAATTGGCATTCACTCTCTTGATTATCCTTTTGGCTTTGTTCCACTGATTTCTGGTGCTAAATATTATTGAGTAGAAACTTGACACTAATCTAAGTTTCTCTCCTTTAAGCAACTGTAGGTTTTCTCTGATACTGGAGTCTTCTTCTAGCTTACAGACCAATAACTTCAGTCAAAACTGAGACATATTTTAGTTTTCTGGATCAATTTCCCTTAAACTTGACTCCTGATCTTGGCACATGGCTTCCATCTGTTACTCTGTTTGCCCTCTACTCTCTTCATGGCAGTTCCCTCTCCAAAGTTTATCTTTCAAGATAAGCACTTAGTCTTCCTGAAATGATTTTCCCCCTTATGTCTGGAGTCTTCTCTAATAGGATTTACTAGCTCCTAAGCATCACTCTCACTTCTGTTCACCAGTCCTCATTCTATAGCGTGCTTTTACCTAATATCAACTGTATTGGGAAGTGCTCATGTGTATTTTGGAGTTCATGGGCTTTTCCTTTCTCCGAACTTCACAGAAACTGGAGTTTTCTGTTTTGGTCCCTTTTTGTGACTTTTAATTGTTTCCAAGAGGTGAAAGGGATAACATTCATATCTAAGGGTTTCCTTGGTGGCGCAGTGGTTGAGAGTCCGCCTGCCGATGCAGGGGACGTGGGTTCATGCCCCGGTCCGGGAAGATCCCACATGCCGCGGAGTGGCTGGGCCCGTGAGCCATGGCCGCTGAGCCTGCGCGTCCGGAGCCTGTGCTCCGCAACGGGAGAGGCCACAACAGTGAGAGGCCCGCATACCACACACACACAAAAAAAAGATTCATATCTAAGCTGTTGTACTACTGTAGTGAACCTTTCCTCCCCCTCCCTCCCCGCCCCCCCGAGTTTGGGGAGTCAGGGATCAAACCATGGAAGACTGGAGAGGAATAAAATGTAACTCTAAACTCTGCAAAGGGAGTAGAAATTTGTGAAAGGAAAATCAAAATGGAGTCGGTATTATGAAGAAAGCTCTCTAAAATGTAGCTGGGAGGCCATGGAGGAAGTATGACATGCATTCCTCAGCCTAGATGGAATCTCAACTTCCAGAAACTCAAGATGCTTGGAAGACACTTCCCCTAAAATAACTCAGTGACAGCCTATCCCTTAAGGACAAATATTTCCTTTCCTGCGGTTAGAGTTAATCATAATTCCTTCCAGACAACTTTAATAACTTTGTGGGGTTTGCCTTCATAAGCCCCTGACTCTCTTCTGGAACACTCTTTCGGTTTTACCCAAATCTGTCTCCAGAAGTGCAATTCCTAACACCCCACCAAATAAACTCTTATTTGCAGCCTTCTGCGTTTTCTTGGAAGACAAACTGTACCCATGAAAACAAGATCCCTAAGGCATGGAAGGGTGTGGGATCCACAGCCATACAAGGAACAGAGATATGATTTATAAAACACAAGTTTGAAACTGTGTCAGACGAATTGGTTTGCTTCTCCAAAAGGCAAATAAAACTGATGGTACCAGAACATGCACCCTGAAGTACCACTGCTTTCCAGATGAAGAAAATGAGGTAACTCATCCAATTTCAGCTATGGACTTAACACAGTGGGGCCATCATCAGAGTCAAGACTACCATCCCCAGCAAACACACTGCTGGACGCTCCTGATAACCCGTCCCCATCAGCCCCATTCCAGGCTGTCTGATTACTCTCCTTCAGTTTCCCTGGTGCGGTTCGGGTCTGAGACCCCTAGGTTACCGCTCCCCGATCAGCATAGGTCCCACACCACGGTAATCCACGGAGGAAGGCAAAAATGACGCCTTTCTCAGTCCGGAATATTCTCAGAGTGAGCTACAGCTCTTAGAATAGTCCTGGCCGCCACTCAGTCCTTCACTGCGGCAAGCTCTGTGCAAGCAGCCAACCAAGACAACCTTCTACGTGGGCGGGCGCCTCACCATTCCAGCTCTAGACTACATTTCACAGAAGCTCTTGCGGCTCCAAATCAACTTCCGGCGCGAATCCAGCGACATTATTCTATTTCTCAGGGAATTTATGGCTCCCTGAGATTGGCCGGGCCCTAGGAGGAAGCTTGTCTCCGGGGTGTGGGGACTGTATCTGGATCTCCAGCCTCCTGGCAGCGATTCCGAGAGGCGAGAAGAAGTGTGGCTTGGCCCAGGCTGTGCAGAAAATCCGAGGGTCGAGTGACCTCTTGTTTGAGCGGATCTGGCTCCGGACTACATTTCCCAGGCACCCTGGCGGGTATAGGGCTGACCCTTCACTCGCCTGCGGGACCCTAGGCCTCCGGGGAAGGGGAAGTGCAAGGTGAGCAGCCTAGGTCCCGGGGCCTCGACTAGGTTCCTTAGGTGCACCCCTGGTAGTCTGAAGGGACGGTCCAGGCGGGTCCGGAGTCTCGGGCCTGTATGATTTGATAAGACTGGGGGAGGGTGAAGTGTGGGATTCCATGTGTGCGATTTGTGACCTTATGTGACTGTGCGCGCTGTATGCGCGTGTGATTGTATATCCCTGTGGTGGGTGTGTCACTGTGACTGACCATGCGCGCAGAGCTCTGTGTGCAGGTGTGACTGTGGATATCCTCGTTGTGGTGTGTGACTGTGAAAGTGTGCGGCTCTGTGTGTGTAGGTGTGACTGTGCCTCCGTAGTGGGACTGAGATTGTGTGTGTCCATACAGCTTTGTATCATTGTGTGTGTTGGGGCGGTGAGGAGTGCTGAGAATCTGTGATTATGTTGCTATGGCTGTGTTATCAGAGGGCTGCGTGTGATTGTGGTTTTATGAATGTTAGCAGTACTAAGTGTACTGATGTCTGACTGTGTGAGGATGTGTAAGTGTGATCATGTAACTTTTTGTGGCACTGAGTGTGCGGTTGGAGGGTGCCTGTAATTGTGCCAGGCTAACAGTGTGTATGTCCCAGTGGTTGATATGTTAGGTCAGGACAGATTTTGGTCGTGGGCCGCAGACTTTTCCCCTTCTGAAACCAGGAATGCTCAGGACAGCCTAGTCTCCTCTGACCTTTCTCCATCCTTCCTCTCCATGGGTGGCAGGTGTGGGTCCAGGGTAACCTCTGATCTGATCAGTCTGAGCCACGAGAAGGGCCTGGCATTTCATGATTCCTTTCTCCTTCCTCAGCTCTGCTTTTCTCAGAGAGGTCCCCAGAGGAGAAGGAGGAATGGCTGTTGACCAAGCCAAATACAAGGTGCGCTGGGGTTTCCTTATTGCTTTATAAGTACCCTGGTGCACCTATGCATGCTTTCCTAGGGTATAAACATACCAATGGAATTGCTGGGCCGTAAGATACGTGTGTATTTTCAAATTTCCTAGATAATGCCGGACTGATTTTCAATATGGTTGTACCAGTTAAATTCTTACCAGCAGATTATAAGCATAGTCATCCTGTATTCTAATACTTAGTCACTTGGTATTTTAATTTTTGATGACTCTTCTCATATATCACACGGTTTTAAAAGTATAACATACATTCCAAAAAGTACAGAAATGAAAGTATATGACTTGATGAATTTTAGAAAATGAGCATATTTGCTTAACCAGAGCTCAGATCAGATCAGGAAGTAGAACATTACCAGCATTCTAGAAGCCCTATTCTTGTTCCATCCACTCACTATCCACCTCTCCTGAATCGATAGCCATAGATTAATTTTACCTGTTCTTGAATTTTATATAAGTAGAATCACACAATATCCACTCTTTTGTGCTTGACTTCTTTTTATTCATCATTACATTTTACATGTAATATGAATGTACTACTTAATAATATTATGTAGTATGAATATGTGAGACTCATCCATGTTGCTTCATGTAGTATAGGTCATTTATTATTGCTGTTGCTTAAAATTCCATTGTATGAACATACCACAATTTATTTATCCTTTCCATTATCTATTGGTATTTAAGCTGTTTTCAGATCGGACCTATTATGAGCAAGGCTGCTATGAACATTCTTGCACATGTCTTTTGGTACACATATGAATGCATTTCTGTTGGGTATATCCCTAGGAGTGAAATTTCTGTGGCATAGGTTATGCAAATATTCAGCTTTAATATATACTGACAGTTTTTCTAAATAGTATCAATTAACACTCCTGACTCACTCTCATTGTATGGGAATTAGACTGTGGGACAAGAAGCTTTACTAGAGATAAAGAACAATAGTTCATAATAAAAAGGTTAGACTACTAGTAAGATATTACAGTTCTAAATACATAGACCTTCATAAAATGACTTCAAGTATATTTGACGGAAGTAAAAGAAGTAGTAGACAAATCACAGTCATAGTGGGGGATTTTTAGCACTTGTTTCAATAGCTGATAGAACAATCAATAGAAACTGAGTAAAGCTATATAATATTTGGGCAGTGTGATTGACAAACTTGACTGAAATGATATATGTAGAACAGTGTACCTTACGACTACAGTATATATCCTTTTCAGATGCATATGAGACATTTATCCAAATTGATCATGTGCTGGACCATAAAAGAAATCTCAGTAACTTTCAAAGGATTGAAATAATACTGTATGTTTTCTGTCCACAGTGGAATTCAGCAGAAGTCAATAACAGAATGATATTTAGAAATATCCCAGTGTTTGGGATTTAAGCAATTGTATTTATAAATAACTGGTGAATCAAAGAAGAAATTGCAATGGAAATTAAAAATATTTTGAACTGAAAGATAATGAAAATATAACGTCAGAATGTGGGGTGTTGCTAAAGCTAAACCTAAAGAAAATATATAGCTGTAAATGCATACTCTAGTAAAGAAGAATGTTGAAAAATTAATGATCTATGTTTTCATCTCAAGAAGTTAAGGAAATAAAACTGAATACTAAATTAAACCCAAAGAGAACAAAAAATAGGAAATAATAAGAGCTCAATATAAATTTATGTATATTGAAATATAAAGTAAATATATAATTGAGAAAATTAATAACTCCAAAAGTTAATTTTGGGGAATAAATAAAAATTGATAAACCTCTATAAAAACTTAAAGAAAAAAGGGGAGATAAGACACAAATTACCAAGTTAGATATGAGGAAAGAAAAAGCACTACAGGATAGATTTAAAGCTGAGCTCCCAGTTTTTGGTCAGTACCTGGGACTAGGTTGTACAGTATAAGAGCATTAGAACCTGAACTGGTGATCATTAAGCTGAGTACCTTTTCAACTTCATCAAACATGTTGATTTCTGTTTTTAGTATAGATTTTTAATTTTGTAACTCAGTTTCTTTTTTTAAAATTATTTATTTATTTTTGGCTGCATTGGCTCTTCATTGCTGCACACAGGCTTTTCTCTAGTTGTGGCAAGCGGGGCTACTCTGTTGTGGTGTGCGGGCTTCTCATTGCAGTGGCTTCTCTTGTTGTAGATCATGGGCTCTAGGTGCACGGGCTTCAGTAATTGTGACACGTGGGCTCAGTAGTTGTGGCTTGCGGGCTCAGTTGCTCCGTGGCATGTGGGATCTTCCTGGACCAGGGATCGAACCCATGTCCTCTGCATTGGCAGGTGAATGCTTAACTACTGTGCCACTAGGGAAGTCCTGGGATTGACTCTTAATGGGGTTTCTTTTAGGGGAGATGAAAATGTTCTAAAATTGGATTGTGATGATATACTAAAAAACATTGAATTATATACTTTAAGTGAGTAACTTACATGGTGTGCGAGGTATATCTCAATAAAAATTAGTGGATTAGAATCTAGATAAAACAATATTGTCTGTGACTTTATAATTGTTGAAGCCAGTTAGTGGGTACATGGAAGGTTTTTTATACTATTTAAATTCTACTTTTATGTATGTTTGGAAATTTCTGTATTAAAAAGTTAAAAAAAAACTAACCTAATGCCTAATAGTGAAATACTAGAAGCCTTCATAGTAAAATCAGGGAGAAGGCACTATCAACAGTATTATTTAACTTTTTTTTTTCCTAAATCTATTAGAAAAGCAGTACTCCATAGGAAACAACTAGAAAACAATTGCTTTGTTCTTTCCCATAACTTCTACTATCAAGCTTCTCTGTGAGCCATTTGATTTCTTGCCCATGGATAAGCTTTTCAGTCAGTGTTAGATAATAAACAGTGTCCATTTCACTGAACTAATCAATACCATAAACTTTAAAGAAAAAGTTTAACCTTCTGACTCCTTGAACTAGGAGTTTGCAGTGAGATAACTTTGATGATTGCTTCTCTTTCCTTTTCCTGAACTTTTTCTCCATCCCACTAGGTATTCTCAACTCCATATGGTAAGAGTATGTTTGATTTTGTACGAAGCTGCCAAGCTGTCTTCCAAAGTGGCTGTACCATTTTGCATTCTCACCAGCAATGAATGAGAGTTCCTGTTGCTCCACATCCAGGCCAGCATTTGGTGTTATCAGTGTTCTGGATTTTGGCCATTCTAATTGGTATGTAGTGGAGGGGGCTTTTATTAAGACATTAAAACATATTTTTAAATTATATAGAGAATGTGGTACTGGCAAAATAATAAAGAGATCACTGAATCAAAATAGAATCACAAATAAATCCAAACATGTATCATCTATGATAAGGGTAGCATTTAAATCAGTAGACAAAATACATTCCATAGTCATCTATTCTAAGGCTCACTTTTTTTCCTCATTTCAACATACCTGAAATCAGGTTATATCTTAAATAGTTTCTTTCTTTCTTAGTGACATATAAAATAATGGTGCATTTTATGTCTTATGAAATATTATTCGCATGTGTTTTAAGTACACCAGGGTAGCCCTCTCTGGGGGGAAATAAAGTAGGATTCTTAACTCATTTCTTATACTAAAATAAAATAATAATTGCTAATCTTATTCCATTGTCTTTTACCAAATAATTTTATACCAAAATAAAATAATAATTGATTAAAGATTTAAATGTAACAAATGAAAGCATTAAAATTAAAAAAGAGAAATTTATATAAATATGTATAGGTAAGAAAGATCTTATCCCAGAGCTAGAAAAGTTGACATTTTGACAGTTTTGTGTGGGTAAAACACATAAGCAAAGTTTTTTGTTTGTTTGTTTTGTTTTTTAACAAATGAGAGCTAGAACATAAGGATGAGGAGTGCCTCAGTATGGGTATGGGTGCAGGGGTGTGGTAGGGGGAATTTGACTTTCTCAGGCTTGGGAAATGAGACTTGATTTGGGAAGTCTTTAGTCCTTCTAATTAGATTGAACTGTGTTCCTGGCCAAAAGCACCATTTAGGTGAGTCTGGCTTGGGGACCTGAGGGCTACAGAGGAGGGATCTGCTCAGGGCAAGTCATAGCAGCGCTGTCTTGGGTTCAGAGCAACAACAGCACTGAGATGGGGCAAGGTCTTGCTTGAATCACTGGCTGAGACAGGAACCTGGGTTGTTTGGGTGAAGGAGAGGCAATAGGAGTCTGTGTTTCTTTGGATTGACTAGCCAGGATCCATCTTACTGCAGCTAAAGCCTGGGGTTTCTGGAGCTGAGATAGGAGGGGGATTTATTCCATATTCCCACTCACTAGAGTTATATCCTAAGACCAAGGGAAGTAGAGGTAATTTTGCCTGGAGAGTCTGAAAGCTGTAAAGCCAGTGTTGTTTCTAGAGCATTTCTTTGCTTCCCCAGGCCTGCCTTCTCAGAACACTATCCTTTTCCAGGAGAACAGCCCCAAGGAGGAGTGATCATCTCCTGTAATACTGAAAGCCATGGCCCAGGTGAGTTAGTTGATGCTCTTTCTTACCTTCCTGACATTCAGTTCTTTCTAAGAAAAAAAAAAATTTTTTTTAAAGGGCATGTGAGCATTTGCTTTCTTTCTCCTGACATTTCTGGCTATGAGGGTTCCTTCAGGTCCTGGTCCCTATTTCCTCTCATTCTAGTCAGATAATCCTATTATCATTCCTTAGTGCTCCTATTCTTTTGACTCAGTTTTAATATTTTCATTCAGTAAATAATTGAGCATCTCTTTTCTCAGCCCTTTCCCAGGGACTATGATGGAGAAGAAATGCATTTTCTTAAAGGAAACAAGAGTAGATTTGTAGAATAAACTTGTCCTGTCTGGGCAGTGATTTGACAAGGTGGAGGTATGAGTTGCTTAGCTGAGACAAACATGGAAAAGCCAAGATTATCTCTACAGATCAGTATTCTCCAGTAAAATAGGACAGGAGGTGGTATTGGTAGCTCCAAATATTAGAGTGTTGCAAGGTCTCCTGGTTTATGGGGCTTGGAGGATTGTTGGGTTGGTAGCTGATACAGGCAGATCTCTGTGACTCTTTTAGGGTATCCATGAAGAAGTCCAATTTAAGTTTGAACAGGAAGTGTGAGTCATGAGGAATTTCCAAATGAATCACCAATTTTCTTTATCTCAGAAATAAGGATAAGGATGATGGATGATTATAGTGAGTTCAGCCACTTCATAACTTGTTGAGATCAGAGGTCTCAGAAGAACCTTCTTTAGAAAGCTTTGTTATAATAAATTCCAGACACAGAAAAGTAGTCTTGTGAACTACCATAAGCTCACCATTAAGTTTCAACTATTATCAACTCACAGTCAATCTTGTTTCATCCATACCTCTACTTGTTTCTTCCATGCACACTCCCTTAACCTCACTCCCACACACAGGATTTTTTTGAAGCAAATTCAAATTGGTATGTATCTCTCAAGGATAAGGTTTATTTTTTAAAAAAAAAACAATCATTATGCCATTATTGCATCTGAAAAAGTTAAAAATCATTTGTTAATATCAATAGCCAGTGTTCAAATTATCATAACTGTCTACTTTTTTAATCATTTATTTGAATTAGAATCCAGAGAAGGACTGTGCACTGCAATTGGTTAATATGTCTCTCCAGTCTCTTACTTTGTAGGTACCCCTTCCATCTCTTTTCTTTCTGTGCAGTTTTTGTTGGGAAAGAAAAACAGATTCATTTGTCCACTGTTTGGATTTTGCTGATTTCTTCTCTCTGGTATCATTTAAGTGTTTCCTGAGAGTCAGTAGTTAGGTCTAGAAACGTGGTCAGGTTCAGTTGGGATTTTTTTGTCAGGAATATTTCCTAGGTGGTGATGTGTGGTTCCATTAGGGGGCGTATTATTTCTGGTTCTCTTTCCTTTTGTAATGTTAGCCACCAGTGATGATTATTGTCTAGATTTATTAATTCATTAGAGGCTGCAAAATGATATCTAAATTCTGTCATTCCTTCTTCATAGATTAGGTAGAGTACTACCTGTAAAGTAAAATGTCTCATCAAATGTTTGGTTACCCTAAAGGACAGTTTGTATGGAAAAGAATGTTTGATTCTTACCCCTTATTTACCAGTTTTTAAAAGAATGAGTTGGTCTCTTAGAATCCTACAAAGATGGCTAGTAATTTTTTGTTCAATATTGTTATGAGCTCATGGATTTAAACATTTTTGATCTCATCAGTCCATTACATTTGATCCTCAAATTATGCTGTCTTTGGCCAATGGGAGGCTTTTCAAGTAGGTTCCTGCGTCCTTTTAACATGATTCTAGTAGTTTTTGATAGCTCTCTTGTTTTCTGATACAACAGAATGTTCAGACTCATCCTATGCATTTGACTCAATTCTGAAATTGTCTCCTTCCCAACTTTGGTTACTTTTATTTGAATACGATACTTAGAGACTACAATCTAGACACTAGGGATGCTCATCACTACTGGGTTAATTATTGTTTCTAGGCCTTTTCTATGGACTGAGTGAGGAATTTTTTTTTTTTAATACGAAATAAACTGACAACTCTTGCACCTGTTTCTAGGATCTAAAGATCCTGGTTCTTAGTGACACCAATATAATTGCTCTTTGCTTTACTCCCAAATATAAACACAGTAGTCTCTGAAATATTTCTTTTTGTTACACAAATAATACACGTGTCTGTTGTTTCAGGGATCAGTGATGTTCAGTGATGTGTCTGTAGACTTCTCTCAAGAGGAGTGGGAATTCCTGGACCCTGCTCAGAGGGACTTGTACAGAGATGTGATGTTGGAGAACTATAGCAATCTGGTGTCAGTGGGTAAGGGCATCTATCCCAGTAATTTTGAGTTCTCTGGAATGTCTGTTTCTTCCACAGTGAATTTCTCAGCTGCTTTTCAAGCTACCAGCTGAATTTCTGCTCCCTGTTCCCAAGTAAATGGTTTGAACTGAAATGAAAAGGAAGAGTGGGAAATGGGCAGCTCCAATTGGCTGTGGCTGAGCTTCATCTTCTTTGTTTGACTGTTCCTGTAGTGGCATCTCTTCCTTGATCATCAAGGGACTGGATCTTACTTCTGGATCAGATTTACCCACAGCATAACCATGTTCCATATCTTTTCTTGTGAGCAGGACTTTACATTCCTAAGCCTCAAGTTATCTCCTTATTGGAACAGGGGAAAGAGCCCTGGATGATTGGCAGAGAGCTGACAAGAGGCCTGTGTTCAGGTGAGTGAGAAATGATTGGACAGAAGCAGGGCACTACAGGCAATAACTCAGTTGATCAGTGAAGAAACAGCACCTTTGAGATGTTATCTAAGCTCCCATCAAAACCATAGGCCTGTGGGAAAAACTAAGTCTTTTTTTTTTTTTTTTTTTTTTTTTTTAGTGTCGTAAAGGTGGACAGGTTGAAGGGCGTGAATATTTCGATATTCAAAACTAAGTCTTTTTAGCACGAGTTTACAAATGACCTGTTTCATTCCTTCCCTCACTTAACTGCTTTCTACTACTCTTCTCCACTCCCCCTCTTAATTTCAAGTAGAAGGTGCTCTTCACATCCCCCACAAAGAAAACTCTTTTACCCATATTTTAGATTCAGTTCCTTGCTAGCTTTTCTTCCTCTTCGACTCATCTAAATGTTTTCTGTTACAACTCCCAAAATAGTATCTGTGTGTGTGCGCGCGTGGGCGCATGTCTGCATGTATCTGCACTGCCCCTCCCTTCCAAGTACTAGTCTTCCTTATAGCTGCTGGCCAATGATTTGGGTTCCTTTGGATAGAATTGAGGGAGTTGATGAACTTGGTTGAAAAGAAAAAAATGCATCTTTATATTCAGTATCCTCTAATTGAACTTTAGCATTTCTTCCTGTTATGGTATATGCAACAAACCGTAACAGTGTTAGTAGTTCCTGTGACTTTGACATGAATGGAAATCACAGATATTTTCATATCATTTTATTGTTGCTGTAGACATATTGAAATACCATTTATGCTCATCACTATTTCAGAATTACTATAGTATTAGGCTCACTGCTAGGTCTTACTCTTTAATGTGTTTATAAAGAAGAAAACTCCAGGCAGAGGGAAGAACCCCTGTGAAGGCCCTTCTAGGAGGGGAAAACTTGGTGTGTTTGAAGAACTGAAAGAAAGCTAGCGTTGTTGGGGCCCAAGAGCAAGCATGTGTGGAGTGTGAGTCGAGATTGGAGAGACAAGTAGGAACCACATTATTCAGCCTTTGCCAGTGGTTATGAGGAGTTTGGATTTTGAGCAGTGGAAGGCCAGGCCAAATGTCATTTTTGTGCCTGAAGAGATTAAAAACTGTGAAAACTTGGTGGGGATCTGGGTTAGGAGGCTACTTGAGTGGTCTGAGTAACAGATGATTCTGGTTTGGAATAGGGTATTGGCAGTGGAGATAGAAAAGCTACTGAAGAGCTTAACTAGATGAAACTTGCTGAAAGGTCCTATGGAGGTAGGAGGAAGAAGAACACGCTGAAATGCATTCCCTGTTTCTGGCTTGAGATGTTCTAATAGGCTCCATTTTGACATCTTCACGCTGTTTAATTTGCCTAAAATCTCCATTTTGGGTAAGAAATTGCTTTATAATAATAGTTATCAAATACTGAACACTTTACTCAAAGACATTCACTAACACTTTTCATCACACTCTTAGTAATCATGAATTAAGGATTATCTCCCTTTTACAGGTGAAATGGGGACTAGAAAGGTTAAATAATTGCCTAGGAACCTATAGTAAGTAACTCTCAGTGATGGGACTCAGCTCTCATCAATCTGCTTCTGACTCCTGTCATCTTTCCATGGTAGTATCTTGCACTGTGTCTTATTATTATTTTTTACAATCCTTGTATGAAACTCCTGAGAATTATTTTTCCCTTATATTGTTCTTTTTTTTAAATTGAAGTATAGTTGATTTACAATATTGTGTTAGTTTCTGGTATACAGCAAAGTGATTCAGTTATACATATATATAGATTTTTTCAGATTCTTTTTCATTATAGTTTATTGTAAGATACTGAATATAGTTCCCTGTGCTATACAGTAGGACCTAGTTGTTTATTTTATGTATAGTAGTTTGTATCTGCTAATCCCAAACTTCTCATTTATTCCCTCCCCCCATATTTCCTCTTTGGTAACCATAAGTTTGTTTTCTAGGTCTGTGAGTCTGTTTCTGTTTTGTAAATAAGTTCATTTGTATCATTTTTTAAAATTCCACATATAAGTGATATCATACAGTATTTGTCTAACTTACTTCACTTAGTATGATCATCTCTAGGTCCATCCATGTTGCTGCAAATGGCATTGTTTCATTCTTTTTTGTGGCTGAGTAATATTCCATTGTGTGTGTATGTATGTATGTGTGTGTGTGTATGTATATATACCACATCTTCTTTATCCATTCATCTGTCAGTGGACATTTAGCTTGCTTCTATGTCTTGGCTATTATAAATAGTGCTGTTATGAACATTGGGGGGCATGTATCTTTTCAAATTATAGTTTTTGTCTTTTCTGGATATATGCCTGGAGTGGGATTGCTGGATCATATGGTAACTCTATTTTTAGTTTTTTAAGGAACCACCATACTATTCTCCATAGTGGCTGCACCAATTTACATTTCCTACCAATAGTGTATAAGGGTTCCCTTTCTCCACACCCTCTCTAGTATTTATTATTTGTAGACTTTTGGATGATGGCCATTCTGACAGTTGTGAGGTAATATCTTATTGTGGTTTTGGTTTTGATTTGCATTTCCCTGATGATTAGCAATGTTGAGCATCTTTTCATGTGCCTGTTGGCCATCTGAATGTCTTCTTTGTTTTTTTTCTGGCTGTGTTGGGTCTTCATTGCTGTGTATGGGCTTTCTCTTTAGTTATGGCGAGTGGGGGCTACTCTTCATTGAGGTGCACGGGCTTCTCATTGCAGTGGCTTCTCTTGTTGCAGAGCAAGAGCTCTAGGTGCACGGTTTCAGTAGTTGTAGCATGCGGGCTCAGTTTGTTGCAGCACATAGGCTCTGGGGCGTGTGGGCTTCAGTAGTCGCAGCTAATGGGCTCAGTAGTTGTGGCATGCGGACTCTAGGGTGTGCGGGCTTCAGTAGTTGTGGTGCACAGGCTTAGTAGTTGTGGCTTGCAAGCTCTAGAGCACAGGCTCAGTAGTTGTGGAGCACAGGCTTAGTTGCTCCACGGCATGTGGGATCTTCCTGGACCAGGAATCGAACCCGTGTCCCCTGCATTGGCAGGCGGATTCTTAACCACTGTGCCACCAGGGAAGTCCCCTGAATGTCTTCTTTGGAGAAATGTCTATTTAGATCTTCTGCCCATTTTTTGATTGGGTTGATTTTTTAAAAAAATATTTATCTATTTATTTGGTTGCACAGGGTCTTAGTTGCAGCATGTGGGATCTTCATTGCTGCATGAGAACTCTTAGTTGCAGCATGTGAGATCTAGTTCCCTGACCAGGGATCGAATTCAGGCCCCCTGCATTGGGAGCACAGAGTCTTATCCACTGGACAACCAGGGAAGTCCCGATTGGGTTGATTTTTTTGATATTGAGCTGTATGAGCTATTTGTATATTTTGGAAATTAAGCTCTTGTTGGTGGCATTGTTTGCAAATATTTTCACCCATTCCATAGGTTGTCTTTTCATTTTGTTTATTGTTTCCTTTGCTGTTGCACTGTGTCTTTTTTCTCTCTGTCTGCCTTAAACTTCAGGAGTCTCCCCTCTCAGTCACTGCAGTGGTACATGAGCAAGTCTCTCCCTTGTCCCAAGATCAGCATCACGGAATTCCAAGGCAAACAGTATTTTCACTGAATCCTCAGCACATAGCATGCTCTGAGTCTTCCCTATCTGCCACTCACATCAAATCAGTTCGTTGACTTATCTTAGGCTGTTCCCCCATCTGGCTGACCCTCTGTAATCGCTTTTAAATTGCATCTAGTATGCCCTTTATTATGGACCCTATTCTGTTTTATCCCCAACTGGGTGTACTGCAGTTTAATTCTGACACTAACTACCCAGAGTTAGCTTAGACCCCACAGGTTAATAGCCAGTCTTACACAAGACTGCCCTCACTTCTGACACCAGCTGCAAGTCTCAGGGGTTCCTCAGACCACCCACACTTCTGACCAACTGGCTATAAATTTGGGATTTCCATGGCCCCTGCAGGCTTTGCTAGAATGATTCACAGAACTTAGGAAAGCTCTGTACTTACAAGTGCAGTTTTACTGTAAAGGATACATATCAGATGAGTTAGGGTAGGCTTCTGGAGGCAGAGGTTCCATAACCTCTCCCTGTGAAGTCAAAGTGTGTCACCCTCCTGGTGAAGCGCCTCAGTGTGTTCACCAACCAAAAATCTCCATTGAGCTTCGGTGTCCAGAGTTTTTATTAGGGCTTAATTACATTGGCATGATTGATTAAGGCATTGGCCACTCAATCTCTAGCTTCTCTCTCCACCCCAGAGGTCAAGCAGCTGAAAGTCCCAATCCTCTAATCATATGCTGGGTCTTTCTAGTGACCATTCCCCATCCTAAAACTATCTAGGGGTCCACCATGAGTCACCTCATTAGCATAATGAAAACACTGCTATCACTCAGGAAATTCAAAGGGTTTTTCAAGCTCTGTGTTAGGAACTGGGGACAAAGATCAAATTTATACTTTATCATACTACAGAGCCCAAGAATCTCCCCCTATATGCGTTTATTCCTCTCAGTAGACCTTTAATGGAGGTAGCAAATTGTCCACTTTTTGTAATATATATAGTATGATGATGTACTCTCTTTCTTACATACACATACATGCAAGCTTATAGAGATGTATATAAAACTAGTCATCTTTTAATATGCCCAAGCATTGTATATTTATCAACTTTTCAGATGATTCTGATCCACATCAGTATTTGAGAATCATTGTGGTTTCCTATTTCCATAGTCTCCTCCTGCTGCTTCCTGCATTATACCTCCTTAATTTTGTGCGTTTCTTGTCCATTTTTCAGATTAAACAGATATACTTGAGAACTCTGTCATTCACTACCAGATATTATTTTCACTTTAGTTTTTCCATTTCTATTATAAAAGTTTAACTTTTCACAAACGAGGTGGGGGAAGAATATTTACCATTTTATTTTCTTTCAGATCTGGAATCAATGTGTGAAACCAAGTTATTATCACTAAAGAAGGAAGTTTATGAAATAGAATCATGCCAGAGGGAGATGATGGGACTTACAAAGCATGGCCTTGAATACTCCAGTTTTAGAGATGTTTTGGAATATAGAAACCACTTTGAAAGACAAGTGGGATATCAAAATGGGCATTTCAGCCAAGAAATGTTCACTCATGAATACATGCCCACATCTATTCAACAGACATTCTTTACTCTACATCAAATAATTAACAGTGAAGAGAAACCATATGAATGTAAGAAATGTGGAAAGATCTTTAGTCAGAATTCACAATTTCTTCAACATCAGAGAATTCATATTGGCGAAAAATCTTATGAATGTAAGGAGTGTGGGAAATTCTTTAGTTGTGGCTCACATGTTACTCGACATCTGAAAATTCATACCGGTGAAAAACCCTTTGAATGTAAAGAATGTGGAAAGGCCTTCAGCTGTAGCTCATACCTTTCTCAACATCAGAGAATTCATACCGGTAAGAAACCCTATGAATGTAAGGAATGCGGGAAGGCCTTTAGTTATTGCTCAAATCTTATTGACCATCAGAGAATTCACACTGGTGAAAAACCGTATGAATGTAAAGTATGTGGGAAAGCCTTTACTAAGAGCTCACAACTTTTTCAACATGTGAGAATTCATACAGGTGAGAAACCCTATGAATGTAAGGAATGTGGCAAAGCTTTTACTCAGAGCTCAAAGCTTGTACAGCATCAGAGAATTCATACAGGTGAGAAACCCTATGAGTGCAAAGAATGTGGCAAAGCCTTTAGTAGTGGCTCAGCACTTACTAATCATCAGAGAATTCACACTGGGGAGAAACCCTATGATTGTAAGGAATGTGGGAAGGCTTTTACTCAGAGCTCACAACTTCGTCAGCATCAGAGAATTCATGCTGGTGAGAAACCTTTTGAATGTCTTGAATGTGGGAAGGCCTTTACTCAGAACTCACAGCTTTTTCAACACCAGAGAATTCATACAGATGAAAAACCATATGAATGTAATGAATGTGGAAAGGCCTTTAATAAATGCTCAAACCTTACTCGACACCTCAGAATTCATACTGGTGAAAAGCCCTATAATTGTAAGGAATGTGGAAAGGCATTTAGTAGTGGCTCAGATCTCATTCGTCATCAGGGAATTCATACTGATGAATAATAAAAGCTAAAGCTCTTGTCACCTTCCTGATATTTTAAACAACAACAACAAATATTCATGTGTGATAGTTACCCTCTTTCACTATTTTTTGTTTCTTAATTTTATTTTATATTTCTTTTTAATCCAAATATATTTTACTCTAAGTTATGAATTTGGATTCTAAATTGACATTTGCCTGTCCCTCCCCGTTACTTCCCCCACCCCATCTTGTACTAATGGCAGTTCAACAATTTTTTCCTTTCCTATTATTTTGTTCTACCTTCTTGGAGATAGATTATATTCCTGTTTATATTTGCTTGAGCCTTAAGGCTATGCTTTCTTCTCTGATATATATATATTTGTGCTTATACCAACATCACACTGTTTAAATTGTGTGACCTTGTAATTCCTTGTAGAATTAATTACAATATAACCTTTTTTTGACGTCACTGTAAGTCTTTTTGTTTCATTTCACAAATTTATATTTTTTATTATAAAACAATATCAGAAAACTAGAAATTAAAAAAGCCAAGATTAATTGTAATCATACGAACTATAGATGATGACTCTCAAGTTGGTAGAGCAAATCCTACCAGACTTTGTTTTTAAAGAAAATGTAGTCATGGTACACATGTTGCACCTTCACCTGGTACACATGTGTTGGCTTTTATAATGCTACAAAATATGATTGCCATTTCAGTAAATACAGATTTTTATCTTTATCGATGTACTTAATGAATTTTTTAAGTGACCTTATTTATTATTCATGTTATGGTTGCATCTAATTGTTTTCAGTTATAAAATCTTTCCTGACTAATATGACCCAAAATTTATCTTTGGATGCTTGGTTTTTTCCTTTTTAAAACATCTATGTAAGTTGCTGAAATTATCCATATTTTCTCCTTTATAAACTGTTTTTTTCCTTTTCATTAACCCTAAGCCTAAGCTCATACTAGAAAGGTAATTAACTACTGTTACCGGTATTATTTATGCTTCCAGGTTTTTTTAACTTTTTACTTATATATGTTAGTGACATTTTATTTTTTATGTATTAGTAAATATAATCACGTTCTATGTATTGGTTTGTTGTGAGGATTCAATGAGTTAATAAAGTGTTTAGAACTTTTCCTATCATGTAGTAAATGTTTAGTAAAAGCTGTCCACTATTATCATTGATACACCCATTTTCATAATTATCGTCATTATTATTTGTGGAAAGGATTTTAACCATGTTGTTTACTTTTGTCTAAATCCAAGAATTAATAATGAAAAAAGAGAAATAAGTGTAATGAACTTAGGAAAGCTTTCCCCATCACTCATTATTCTGCATGGAATTTCAAAAGGGAAAAAAAAAAGTTTGCATGGGTAGTCTACGTTCAGACTATTTTCTATGCTGCACAAAGATTAATACCCTGTGGATACAATGATGGGTAGTTGAAAGCACAGTCAAATAAGCAGGAAGAGATAAGAATATTTTTCCTAATAATTAGTTCCCGAAAAAGAAAATATACAGGGCACATTATTTGTCCAGAATGGGGGAGACAGTAACAAAAGGATGGCCAGCAAATATCTGAATATTAATTTAGTGTCCCCTCTTGATTAACATGGGTTAAGGAACTAAAACCTTAATATACACATTATTTAAACGTGAATGAATATGAGAACACAATTGAAAAACCTGTGGGACTTACCTGGTGGTCCCGTGGGTAAGACTGTGCTCCCAATGCAGGGGCCCAGGGTTCAATTCCTGGTCGGGGAACTAGATCCCACATGCATGCTGCAACTAAGAGTCCACATGCCACAACTAAGAGTCTGCGTGCCGCAACTAAAGATCTCGCATGCCGCAATGAAGATCCCACAGCTAAGACCTGGCCCAGCCAAAATAAATAAATAAATATTAAAAAACAAATCTGTGAGTGGCAGCCAAAGTTGTATTGGAAGTTTTATAACCCAGTGTGCATGCATACATTAAAATACTAGACTTTTCTGGGAAGCGGCCTGAGATGACCTCTAAAAATGGTTCGCTATTCACTTGGCCCAGAAAACGCCACAAAATCATGCAAGTCAAGAGGTTCAAATCTTTGTGTTCACTTTAAGAACACTCGTGAAAAAAAAAAAAAGAACACTCGTGAAACTGCCCAGGTCATTAAGGGTATGCACATCCGAAAAGCCACCAAGTATCTGAAGGATGTCACTTTAAAGAAGCAATGTGTGCTATTCTGTCATTACAAAGGTGGAGGTGGTAGGTGTGCCCAGGCCCAACACGGGCTGAATGCAGGGTCGGTGGCCCAAAAAAAGTGCTGAATTTTTACTGCACATGCTCAAAAATGCAGAGAGGAATGCTGAACTTAAGGGCTTAGATGTAGATTCTCTGGTCATTGAGCACATCCAGGTGAACAAAGCCCCCCCAAGATGCGGCACAGGACTTACAGAGCTCATGGTCAGATCAACCCATACATGAGCTCTCCCTGCCACATTGAGGTGATCCTTACTGAAAAAGAACAGATTGTTCCTAAACCAGAAGAGGAGGTTGCCCAGAAGTAAAAGATATGCCAGAAGAAACTGAAGAAACAAACATTTATGGCCTGGGAATAAATGCCACAAAAAATAAATGCAAATAAAAGTTAAAAAAATAAAATACTAGAAATGATTAATAAATAAAATCAATAGAGAACCCAGGGAGATAAAACAAGCAAAAATATATCTAAATCGGGTACAGAAAGGCATTGTTAGTTATAAAATGCAGAAATAAATGACAGAAACAAGTAAACAATCTAAAACAGAAAATTTACTTGACTGAAAAAAAGTAGACAAACTAGTGATTCAGGTGGGGGAGTACAGATGACGAATGAACAGCACTGTGAATGAGACACTGAAATGACTACATATTTAAATTTAAAAGGACACTATCTTTCTGGGTGATTAAAATATTCTGGGATTAGTTGTGTTGTACAACTTTGTGAATATAATAAAAACCACTGAACAGTATACTTTAAAAGGGGGGTGAATATTACGGTGTATGAATTTTATCTCAAAAAACTTAAAAGTTAGTACTATAGACATTTTTATAATATATCTGAAAATCTGGACAAAGTGTCTGATTTTTATAAAGAAATTGGATGGACTTGATATCAGAATTGACTAGAGAAGAAGCGTAAAATCTTAATAGACTCCTTTCCAAAAGGAACATTTTAAAATTAAACCAAATAAATAAATGTCATGGGAATTCCCTGGTGGTCCACTGGTAAGGACTCTGCGCTTCCACAGCTGGGGGGCCAGGGTTCAATCCCTGGTTGGGGAACTAAGATCCCGCAAGCCTCAAGGCGCAGCCAAAAATAAAAATAAAGTAAATTAAGAAAACAATGTCACACAGCTACACTAGAGACACCAAATAAGATATATTTATAGATGAAACTATGAAATGTTTTAGGAACTCTTCCAGGACATAGACTGAGGTAGCAAGTTACCTGTTTTTATGAATCTGTCATAATCCTAAAGATAAAACTTACTAGGAGAACACAAAAAGATAATACGCCCAAAATCAGTTATGAAAATATGCAATGTTAAAAATTAGCAAATCAAATCTAGTAATCTATTGAAAGGAGATAAATGTTTGTCACAATCTGAATTTTGGAACAAAACATTTCTAATAAATCCTTATTCAAACATGCTACTCAGTTTCTGAAACTTGGAAATCAAATTGATTTAGTTATCATAGTATTCCTTAGTATTTTAACTCGGAAACCAAATAGATTTGGATTGCAAGGCATTCTTGAAATACAACACAAGATAATTCATATGGAATTTCTAGAGTTTAAATAACTAAAGCACTGTAAATGAAAATATATTATCAAGCCTCAATATATTCTAGCTGCACCCTTCTTTTCTTATCAGTATTTGACAGAACGGAATATATTTTACAAATAAACTTGAGTTATCCTACCTGCTGCAATATCATTCATTTATACCCCGCATTCATTCATTCATTTATTTATACCCTGTCTACTTGTCACTTGAAGAGTCTTTAAAACAGCTAATGAATCCAATCATTGCCATGCATTTAGTATGAAGATGTAGTGGGAGGTGGGAAGGACGTTGTTAAAACAATCAGAATTTCAACTCTCATGGCAATCTGAATATAGAATATGAAAGGTGTTCATTCCCATGATAGCAAGAAAACCTGGACAAGGTAAAAATCATACTTTCCTATGGGACTATCTAGGAGTGGTAGTAGGGAGTTCCCTGGCAGTCCAGTGGTTAGTACTCCACGCTTCCACTGCAGGGGGCACAGGTCTGATCCCTGGTCAGGGAACTAAGATCCCACATGCCGTGTGGCAAAAAAAAAAAAAAAAGTGGTGGAAGCAGGAAACTGAATTCCTGATAAAAATAAGCCCTTGATAGGTAAACAGATTGCTGCATGACTTTGCATTCTTGGATGCAGTGCATGGTGTGGGTATGGATATGGATGCATGAAGGTGTAGGCCTGACAGATGAAGACACTTTGCAGAGATAAAAAGAAATTAGTAGAGCCTAAAGATACTTAGGACTTTTTGGTTGGATAAGAATCTGGAGAAAACCCAAATGCAAAAGATTTAAAAAATACTTTCAACCGACTTTACCTAACTGACATTATTTAATGGTACTCTCAATCAGCACAATACACTTGCTTTTCAACGACATAGAAAACACTAAGATAGACTACATGTTGGGCTATAAAATAAGATTCAGGTATTGTCAAAGGAATAACATACAGATTATATTCTTTAACACCGAGCTAAATAGAGTTCAATGGTTTTAACTTCAGGTGTATGATTCACCTAGAATTAATACTTGTGTATGATATGAAGCATAGATTAAGGTTCATTTTTTTCCTCACATAAATAGTCAGTTGTTCCACAACTTCTTGTTAAAAAAGACTTTCATCTCTTCCATTGAGTTGCTTTGGTATTTTTATCAAAAATCAGTTGACCATATATGTACATCTTTATATTAGCAATGTACAATTGTAAGATGAAACAAAAATCAGTTTATAATAGTATCAAAAAGTATAAAATACTTAGGAATAAGTTTGATAAAAGATATGAAAGATCTTTCTATGGAAAACTACAAAACATTGCCAAGGAAAAAGACAAAATCTCTTTTTTTTTTTTTTTTTTTTTTGTGGCCACACCTCGTAGCTTGTGGGATCTTAGTTCCTGGCCAGATATTGAACCCAGCCCTGGCAGTGAAAGTGCTGAGTCCTAGTCACTGGGCGGCCAGGGAATTCCCTCGATAAGATCTAAATAGATGGAGATATCATGGCTGTGGATTGGAAAACTCAATGTCTTTAATAAAATTTCCCCAAATTTATCTATAGATTCCAATGCCATTCTAGTCAAAATACCAGCTTGCTTTTTATTTTAAATTGATAGAAGTTTTCTAAAATTTGTATAGGAATCCAAAGACCTAGAACAGCCAACATCGGTATTGAAAAAGAACAAATTGGAGGACTTGTATCTGATTTCAAGACTTGCTATAGAGCTATGATAAACCAATAAAGACTGTGGTGTTTGCAAAGGATAGACAAATAAGTCAGTAGAGTAGAAGAAGAAGTTCAGAAATGGACCACAACAAACCCCAGAGTTCAACTTTTTCCTCCTAATTTTCATTAACGTTTGTGAGAAACACACTTGGGAAATGTTTACTTAACTAAAACACATGAGTAAAAAGTAAAGTTTAGGAGATTGTTGTAGGTAGTATTTGGGGTTAGGAGATTTCCATGTCTGTAATATTAGATCCTATAGAAAGTCTCTAGTTAGTCCTGCTCTGCAGAAGGAAATGCCTCTCACCAAAGATGTCATAAATCTTTCCTTCCTCTGTAACTTCTCCTCTAGTCATATCTTATGAGAGACTGAATTATGGTAATGTTTACAAGAATAAGTGATATACATTAAATTGCATCATTAAAAACGTTTGAGAAAACCAGTTATTTTTAGTCTAAGGAAGAAAAATCTCCAAGAATTGAAGACTTTAAAAAGACAGAAAATGTATCTGGAATTTCAGTTCAGCACTGGCTTTGTTTCTAGTTCTGTTTTAATATTTGAATAGGTGCTGTCAGAAATAGAACTTTTCTTTTTTCTTACATGTATACACTTTTAATATATCTTTTATTATATTCCTCTACCAAAATTACAAGAATAATATATTTAGCCACAACTAGTAAAAAATGAAAAAACATATAAATAATATCTGCACCCACACCAATTCTTTCAGACCTATGTACAATTTCAACAAAGCTTATTTACCTTTTCACACCTTTCTCCTTGCTCCTACCAACATTACACACATATCTGATTTGTCTTTGTTCAAATTTTTTTTTAATTTTTTAAAAATTTATTTATTTTTGGCTGTGCTGGGTCTTCGTGGCCGCACGCAGCCTTCCTCTAGTTGTGGCGAGCAGGGGCTACCCTTCGCTGCGGTGCACGGGCTTCTCATTGCGGTGGCTTCTCTTGCTGCGGAGCACGGGCTCTAGAGCGCAGACTCAGTAGTTGTGGCGCACGGGCTTAGTTGCTCCGTGGCATGTGGGATCTTCCTGGACCAGGGATGGAACCTATGTCCCCTGCATTGGCAGGCAGGTTCTTATCCACTGCACCACCAGGGAAGCCCTCAAATTTTTTAATGGCATCAGGCTATGCACTATTTTCTCTAACTTGCTTTGCTCAAACAAGTCTAACTTGTACATTCCCCCAGATCAATAAGTATAATCTTACTCTTTCTAAGATTACGTTCCACATTGTATTCCTGATGTTGGTTATTTGTGCCTTTTCTTTTTCACTTGATTAGTCTTTGTGGTTTATTACTCTTTTGAAAGAACGACTTTGTGCTTTCTTGATACTCTCTATTGTGTGGACGTTTCCAATTTTATGTATTTTTCTATTTTTGGGTTTAATTTGCTGTAAAATTCTCATATCATTGATTTTCACCATTTCTTCTTTTCTAATATGTGTATTTACGACTACAAATTTCCCTATAAACTTTACCTCATCCCATTCAGTTTCTTACATTTTATTTTTATTATAATTTAAATAATTTAATAAATTCAACCATAAAATTTTCTTTGATCTGTGTTTTTAAAAAACTCTTTATTTTGAAATACTTTTAGATTCACATTACGTTGCAAATACACATATAGGGAGATACCATGTACTCTTCACTCATTTTCCCTCAAAGGTTATATTTTGCATAACTATAGTACAATATCAAAACCGTGAAATTGACATGGGTACAATCCACAAAATTTAACCAGCTTTCACCAGTTTTATATGCACTCATTTCTATTTGTGTGGTAATAGTTCTATATAATTTTATCAAGGGTATAAGTTTCATGTAGCCACAATATACAAAACTGTTTAATCCCCACAAGGCTACCTTATGCTACCACTTCATAGCCACATCCACCCCTTCCCACATCCTTAAGCCCTGGTAACCATTAATCTGTTTGCCATTTCAATAATTTTCTAAATTTCAATAATGTTATATAAATGGAATCATATAGCATGTAATCTTTTTGCGATTGGCTTTTTTTCCCTCAGCATAATTGCCTTGAGAGCCATCCAAGTTGTTGCATGTACCAGTTTGTTCCTTTTTATTGCTGAGTATTTTTCCATGGTATGAATGTACCGTAATTTTTAAACTATTCTTCCATTTGAGGACATTTGGATTATACCATTTGTTTGTCATTACTATTTTCCTCTTTCTTGAATTACCCTAGATAAAGAACTTTTTTTTTCTACTTCCTGTCTCTTTTAGCTTGTTAGTTATGAAATTTTGACTCTTTTTCAATGGTTACCATAGAAAACACAGCATGCATCCTTGGCTTAATGAAATCTATTATACATTAGTGCTTTTATGTCTCCTCACAGCATAGAACATTTCTTTTTATTTACTCACACGTGCTTTTTTGTGATATTGGTATATTCTTTAATTTTCTACAAATTAAAAACCCTATGAGATACTATTATTATTTTATACATTTCAATGTTCAATTAAATTTACTGATGTATTTGCCATTTTCATTGCTCATTTATTCCTGCATCTCTGTGCTTCTCTCTGGTCTCTCTCTCTTTTTTTTTTTTTTTCACCTTTTGGCCATGCCACGCAGCACGTGGCTTCTTAGTCCCCTGACCAGGGATCAAACTGGTGTCCCCTGTCACGGAAGCGCGAGTCTTAACCACTGGACTGCCAGGGAAGTCCTCTCTCTCTGGTTTCATGTTCCTTCTGCTGAAGAACTCGTTTAGTATATTGTTTTATTGGATTTCTGCTAATGATGAATTCTTTGGAGGGGTTTTGGGGGGTTGGGGGAGTCTTTTTATTTTGCCTCCATTTAACATACTTTTTTGTCATGCAAAACTTTAAAAACACATATAAGTAGAGAGACTAATATATTTGTTGTGTAGCCATCACCCAGATTCAACCATTATCAACTCATTGCCAATCTTGTTTTATCTATTCCCCTACCCACTCAACCCCTTCCCCAATTATTTGAAGCAAATTTCAGACAGATTTAATTTTTCTTATAAATATTTTTAAACGTAAGAACTATTTTTTGAATGACATATTCATAATATCATTATCATACCTAAATATTAACAGTAATTCCTTTATATAATCACGTGTCCAGTGAGGGTCCAAAGTTTCCTGATTGGTTCTTATTTTTTTTTTTTTTAGCAGTTTGTTCAAATCAGGAAATCAGGATCCAGAGAAATTCCATACATTGCAACTGGTTGGTTTGTTTTCTAATCTTTTAAAAAAGGTTTCCCCCTCCCTTTCTTTCTTCTTGCAACTCTTTGTTCATGAAAACCAGGTAATTTGTTCAGGAGTTTCCCAAAGTATGAAATTTGCTGACTCTATTCCCTTGGTTTCCTCTGTCCCTGGTATTTCTTAAAAACTGATAGAGCTAAAGCCTTAATCAGATTTTGGTTTAATGTGTTGTTGTTGTTGTTGTTTTGTTTTGGCTGTGCTGCGTGGCTTGTGGGATCTTAGTTCCCCAACCAGGAATTGAACCCGGGCCCTCGGCAGTGAAAGCGTGGAGTCCTAACCACTGGACCACTGGGAAATTCCCTAGAAAGCATTATTGACTCCCAAATTCTTCACACTTCCCTGAATCCACCCGTGTTTCCATTATCTCTTACTGCATAATGAATCACCCCCAAATTTGGTGGTTTAAAGCAATCATCAATTATTCTCTCATGGTTTTGGGGTTGACTAGAGCTTAGCTAGGCAGTCCGCTCTCAGGTCTTTTCATACATTTGCAGTCAGATAGTGGCTCATATTTGCTTTCACTTAAAAGTATTTTATTTATTTATTTGGTTGCGTTGGGTCTTCGTTGCTGCGAGGGCTTTCTCTAGTTGCAGTGAGCGGGGGCTCTTCTTCGTTGCAGTGTATGTGCTTCTCAGTGCAGTGGCTTCTCTTGTTGTGGAGCACGGGCTCTAGGCGCGCTCGGGCTTCAGTAGTTGTGGCACGCTGGCTCAGTATCTGTGGCTCGCGGGCTCTAGAGCGCAGGCTCAGTAGCTGTGGTGCACGGGCTTAGTTGTTCCGCGGCAGTGGGATCTTCCTGGACCGTACTTCGGCAGGCGGATTCTTAACCACTGCGCCACCAGGGAAGCCCTTGCTTTCACTTTAGATATTTCTTGTTTTAATGCAACATGAAGTGGTCATCTGTTGAGTCAGTTCATTCTTGGTACTTTGTGATTCTCAATTTGTAGAACTATTTCTACTTTATCCTTCATTTTACCTTCCCAAGAATTTTCAATAACTGTTCACTTCTTGCCTTTACTTCTTTATACTTTGCTTCCCATTGGGTGATCATATTTTTCATCACCTAGATTTCAACACCCTTCTTTTCAAGTTTCAACTTTAGTCTTTTAATTCTTCCATGTTTCAGAACCACTTATTCATTGTGTTCATGAGCTGTACAATAATCTGTTTCATTATAACCTACAAATTGTTCTCTTTCATCCTCTGTTAACCAAATTTTCAGAAAAGGAGATCTGATTAAAATGAAGAGGTGTTTATTTGGGGTTTGTTAGGACTGCAGCCAAGGAGATACAGATTTAAGAAGCACCTAAACTGTGTTCTGCTGGACTACAGAATGGAGGAAGCTTATAAAGGCAAAAAACCACAAGTTTACATAAATTGCTTTTCAAGAGTTAGGATTGGAGCTGGCACGAAAAGAGTGCTTGTTAAGCAAGGATTGGTTGGGGCTCAAATTGATTACACAGTTTCAAAGTTACATAGCCACACAAATATAAGGTTATAGCTAGCAGCTGCTAGCAGATATTGTTTTCAAAACTTGGCTGGTGGTGTCCTTGAGTTTGATATAGTTCAAAAAATTCAAGCTCTCAGTGATGCAGGAATATGTCTGAAACCACGTCCACAATGGCCACATAGCTCCATTTTTTCCCCCACTTTATTTATTTTTATACAATTTTTAAAGGTTACTTTCCATTTACACTTATTACAAAACATTGGCTATATTCCCCATGTTGTACAATACATCCTTGAGCCTATCTTATACCCAATATCTTATGCCTCCCACTCCCCCACTCCTGTATTTGCCCCTCCCCTCCACTGCTAACCACTAGTTTGTTCTCTATATCTGTGAGTCTGCTTCTTTTTTGTTATATTCACTAGTTTGTTGTATTTTTTAGATTCCACATGTAAATGACATCATGCCGTATTTATCTTTCTCTGTCTGACTTATTTTACTTAGCATAATTCCCTCCAAGTCCACCCATGTTGCTGCAAATGGCAAAATTTTGCTCTTTTTTATGGCTGAGTAATATTCCATTGTATATATATATACCACATCTTCTTTATCCATTCATCTGTTAATGGACACTTAGGTTGCTTCCATGTCTTGACTATTGTACATAGTGCTGCTGCTACTGACCAGGGTTCCTGGACTCTTTAATCAATAGAAATTGATAAGAGGCCAGATGAGAAATTCAGGCAAGGCTTTATTGGGACTCATGCTGCAGCACAAGGGAGCAAGAACAAGTAGCAGACATCCTTGCCCGATCCTCGAGGAGGGGCAGCTGGTCCCTTAAATGCGTGAGAGTAGGAGCCGATCAGTGGGTTGGGCCATGTTCAGGGATCATTTGCTCCCAGCACCTCAGGGTTTTGGCCTTTTTGTATCTTATTGTTCATAATCGCCCTGACTCTGCATGTGTGCAGTTATTTTTAGTCTCTTATGGTTTCCTTTGTATTTTGTTGCTGGAGGAGACATTTGTCCAAGTGCAAGCACTCCAGTATAGAGTCCCAAGTCCCAGGTGCCAGCCTCTCTCACTGCTATGAACATTGGGGTGCATGTATCTTTTCAAATTAGAGGGTTTTTTTTTTCAGATATATACCCAGGAGTGGGATCACATGGTAACTCTATTTTTAGTTTTTTAAGGAACCTCTGTACTGTTCTCCATAGCGGCTGCACCAATTTACATTCCCACAGACAGTGTAGGAGGATTTCCTTTTCTCTGCACTCTCTCCAGCATTTATTACTTGTAGACTTTTTGGGGATGGCCATTCTGATCGGTGTGAGGTGATACCTCATTGTAGTTTTGATTTGCATTTTTCTAATAATTAGCAATGTTGAGTACCTTTTCATATGCCTGTTGGGCATCTGTGTGTTCTCCCGAATTCTGTGCTGGGTTTAACAATAAAAGCTCATGTTGAGTGCTACACATGGTATGGGAGGATTTCTGGGTAATTTTCTTAAAAGCAAGATTCCTGAGTTCGTTTACTTCACTCTATTGCTATTCCTTCATTTTTCTTCTTTTCTCTCCTCTTCTCATTTGTAGTTGACTTGTTTCCCAAAGTTTGAGACTTTCTAGTATTCCAATCTTTACCTTTTCGAGGCTCAGAATTAGAACCACTGTCACTCTCTACTTGTAACAGGGCAAAACAAGAAGCAGTGGTGGAGGGGCTTCCCTGGTGGCACAGTGGTTGAGAGTCCGCCTGCCGATGCAGGGGACATGGGTTCGTGCCCCGGTCCGGGAGGATCCCACACGCCGTGGAGCGGCTGGGCCCGTGAGCCTATGGCTGCTGAGCCTGCGCGTCCGGAGCCTGTTCTCTGCAACGGGAGAGGCCACAGCAGTGAGAGGCCTGCGTACCGCAAAAAACAAAACAAACAAAAAAAAGAAGCAGTAGTGGGAACAGAACTAAGTACCACTGAGGCTATTGTAAAGATTTTTCTTTTAAAATACTTGTGTCAAGAATAAGTCCTCACTCATGAATGAAAGCTAGATTTCACCCATAGACTCCTAACTGATGTTCCAAAACACATTTGCACAAAGTACATAGAGAAAGATAGAGTGCTGGGTGAGATCTAACTCAAGCAGGGTAGCGGCTTCAAAAACTGGATGGTCCCATGAACTGGCAGTGTCTCTAGGTCACAGCCACAGCCCAGGCACATGGGCCTGGGGTCAGGCACTGGTCTCTCATGTTGAATCCCCATCCACCTGCCCTGGGCACAGCAGAGTGGCCACATCACTTCAGGGGCTCCAGAGTGGGTGCCTACCTATATTGCCTTTTGTGACCTATCCTTGGAAGTCATATACTATCATTTCCAACCACAGGCTCAACTAGTTCAAGGAGAGGGACCACTGAATTTCTCTTCTTCTCAAAGTCATATTGAAAGAATACGTGAGACAGGGAGATCTTATTGCGACTATTTGGGAAAAAAACCAATGAGTCACAACACTCTTGCCTTGAGTGCACTATGTGCGAGATATAATTTCCCTGCCCTTTATTTTGGATTTGGCCATGTGAGTTGCTTTGGACAATGTGCACATTCTGAGCCTAGGCCTTAAGAGGTTTTGTATAATTCCACTTTCCCTCTTCATTTTTAGCCACTGCCATGAGAAATATGTGCCCTGGCTACCTTACTGTCCAGAGACAATGAGAGCTGCCCCAGTCAAATCACCTCAGCTTAACCCAGCGAGGAAAAGCTAACCCCCAGCCAACCTGCAGATGTGTGAATGACTATAAATGCTTGTTGTTTTAAACCAACTTTCTCACATTTCTTTTTTTTTTAATTAATTAATTTATTGTTTGGCTGTGCTCGGTCTTATTTGCAGTACGCAGGATCTTCATTGCCACATGCGGGATCTTTAGTTGTAGCGTGTGGTATCTTTAGTTGCGGCATGAGGGATCTAGTTCCCTGACCAGGGATGGAATCCAGGCCCCCTGCATTGGGAGTGCAGAGTCTTAACCACTGGACCACCAGGGAAGTCCCAGATCTCTTTTTCATGGAGAACTTAAGGAAGTTCTTTGTGGCTTTTTTGATTGACCCCAGTTAGCCATAATACCCTAATTGTGCAGAATAACCTCTATCAATTATTATCACTTTGGACCCAATACTCAAGAGGCTAAAAAGAAAACAGCTTCATTTTTGTCTCTCATTGTCTCTTTAAACATGCTCAGTGGAGCTAGATCTTCTTTGATCCTCTTAAAATTTAATTAGAGATCATGATTTTTCTGATCACTCCTACTTACTACAAATGGCTTCAGCTCAGTAATATAAATATGTAGTCTTCATGGCAGATTGAAAATTAAAACTTCTGCTTTGATCTGCTTGCAGTTTATGGCAAATCGTATTTTCCAAAAATGGCTATGCCTATATTTTTGTTTCCACCTGGTCTTCCAGAACCTTGCCACTTTCCCATCAGGAAGTGGAGTCCATGTCCCCTCCTTTTGAATCTGGATGGGCTTTTAAAACTGTGAGTAAGTGGAAATGATGTTATGTGATTCTGAGGCTAGACATAAAAGGTGTTACAACTTCCATCTGGATCTTTCTTGGGACTCTTGCCTTGAGAACCTTGAGCTGCAATGTAAGATGTCTGAGGCTACCATGCTATTAAGAAGCTTAAACTAGCCTACACAGAAATACCACCTGGAGAAACCCTGAGATTATATGAAACAAGAGATGTCCAGCCAGCTCCCAGTTGCTCCTGGAACTTCACACTGTTCCACGTTCAGCTATCATGAAAAGTCTGAGCCAGAGCTGTCCAGATAGGCTGTTTCTGAATTCCTGACCCAGAGAAACCATTAAAGATAATAAATGGTTGCTGTTGTTTGAAACCACTAAACTTGAGAGACTGAATATACAAACACAATACCAGATCGTATACGACAACAGAACTCTGACCCACAAACTCTGCAGTAAACAGCTGGTTTCCAAACTACAACTTTGGCAGAACAGTCAGAACTTGGTCAATACCAGCTTTCCTATTTTTTGCCTCTGCTTCCAACTCAGAACCAACCAGAGAAAGCCAAACCATCACCCCCAAACCAATCACATAAGTTGCACTGCTTGTAGTTGGCCCACCTCCAGCTTCTCTATGCCAATAACCTCCATTCAGAATATACCTGAAGCCTTCCCTTTTTTCCCTATAAAGTTTTGCCACTCCTCTGCCTGCCTTTGAGTCTCTGCCAAACACAAGTGACCATGGCCTGTAATACCAGTCATTTGAAACAACCTAAAGATAAAGAGAAACATTAATTACATAAGTGGCATGTAGAATTTACAGAATATTGTGGAAAACCCCTTAATGTTCAATATACATCTGATTTAAAAAGTAGGTTAAGAAAATACAAATATTTATGTGAAAGGATATTAGTTTAAATATAACTATATCTAAATACAGAAATTACTGTTTGTCTATTTATTTATTTATTTATTCATTCATTCCTGGTTATAGACGGTGGGTGGAGGCACCCATGTGGTTTTGCATGTCCAGTCCTAGCAAGGTGGATGATCCCACGTGAGACTTCGAGTTCACCTGTGACGGCCTCGCCACGCCCCCATCGCGCCTTGGGGAGGGCCTTGGAGAGCGCCCCAACCTGCGCAAGGTCTTCTGGGAGATATAGTCCCGCCGCCTGGCCGCGTCTTCTGCCTGCGCACGGGCACCACCGGCTGGGCCTTCTGGGTACCCGGCGCGGTTAGGTCGTGCTGGTTCCGTGGAACAGCGGCTGATGAAGGACCCGTGGCGACCTCCATGCCCAATACCTCCGGGCCTAGAGAGGTGAGTCCCCTCGCTGGCTGAGGACAGCAGGAATAGCCAGGGGTCCCCGGGCCCTGCGAAGGGGGAACGTGAAAACCGAAGGTCCGGGAGTCGCGGGGTCCGAGGGGCGACGCAGGGGCTTCTTGGTTTTATTGACGTGGGGGTAGATGGCTGCGACTACCATTTACCCCCATCTACTACCAACAAGGGGATGGCGTGTCCCCTTGTTGGTGGGCCTCCCGGCATCCTTGGGTGGGGGGTTGGAGGCAGGGGTCCTTGGATTTAGGGGAGAGCCCATGACGGACATTTTGGTTTGGAAGGCTCCGCTGGTGCATTGCAACCCCAGGTTGGTGGGGACAGGACAGTGAGGCAGGGTCCAGGGATTTGGGGGTGTCGACTGAAAAAAAAAGCACAGCCTAAAAGTTGAGAATTATGTTTTATTTGGTGAGCTTTCTGAGGACTTAAGCCCAGGACCCAGTCTCTTATCTCTAAGGCAGGGGTCCCCAACACCCCGGCCACCACCGGGTACCGGTCCGCAGCCTGTTAGGAACCAGGCCGCACAGCAGGAGGTGAACAGCCGGCGAGGGAGAGAAGCTTTGTATGCCGCTCCCCATCGCTCCCCATCACTCGCATTACCGCCCGAACCATGTCCGTACCCCCCCACCACCCCGTGGAAAAATTGTCTTCCACGAAAGTGGTCCCTGGTGCCAAAAAGGTTGGGGCCCGCTGCTCTGAGGGACTGCGCTGAAGAGGTAAGGGGGGGAGGTTTGCAACAAAAACCAGGCAGTCGGAACACCAAAAGATAACTGTTAATTAGGAAAAAACCAGACAACTCAAGTTAATGAATTTAGCGCTTTTCTATGTATGGGAAGATGTGAGAGTCTGGGCTCATTGAAATCGTTCCTTTGATCTGCACCTTAGCTGTCTAGGGCCAGTATCCTGCTTTTTTCCATCCTGAATCCCTTCAGGGTTCACAGTTGGGGGTGGCTGCAGTGGGTACTGGCTTGCTGGCCACAACATCCTTTGTTTACTGATATGGCAGGCGGCATTCTTAGTCCACTGGGGGAGCATATTGGGGCTGTATGTTCTGAGGTGTTTGGGCAGCTAGATCTGTGCATGCCTGGGTTTGGGAGATGTGGGGAGGAATTAGGAAGTGGGTGCCGCTGGGTTTGGGATATAGTGAGAGTCATGAGTCTTGGTCTTTATGGTGACAATATGTTCTGACATCCCTTAGTTTGGAGGTGACTTGGACTTTGAGGAGGAGGGCCAGAGTCTTGGATCCCCCCTTTTGTTGTAGATGCTCCTGTGAGGCCACCTTCACCTCTGACTCAGAGGGCTTTTTCTATAAGTGAGCCAAGGGGTGTGTTATCAGAGGGGTGGACAAATTGTGCTAGCCACCAGGGTGGGCTCTTCCCCCAGCCAGGCCCTCTATGAATTGCCAAAGGCCAGCTGCCACTTTGCATCTGAGAAACCCCAGAGCTTAAAGTGGTCAGCAGCTTCTCTAAGCTTCCCAGGTGCTGTGGAGCTAAATGACCTTCCCCTGGGTACTTGCCTCTGGGGTAGCAAAGCCAGGAATATCACAGTTATAATCACCTCCACAGTTACCTGCAAAAGAGAATTCTCCACATTGTTGGCCAGTGAGGGCTGTAGGAGAGTTGTATTTCCTTTGTTGTCTCTTTGGAAGGTATAGTTCCAGGTTTTAAAGGTGGAGGTGTCCCAGTTGTGAATTTGGTATCACAGGTGATCGTAAGTCACAGGCCTGGCTGTAACTCTGCAAAGCCTCTCTGAGTGCAGAGGTTGGCGGGATGAACATGCTCTATGTTTTCCTTGGTCTTTCAGGTCAAGGTTGGCTCATGGCTCTTCTATTTTCCTTTAGGTAAGGGTGGATCTGCAGAGACTGAGTATGAAGATTTCTGGCATGTGACTCAGTCCTCATTGCTCCTGGCTCCCCATTCTGCCCTCTTTGGAATCTGCTGGCCCTGAGAGGTCTGTGAAAAGAGGAGAAAATGGCTCCAGGATTCCTGGCAGCAAGGCCCTCAGTGAGTGATTTTTAACCTCTTTCATGCAGTAATCCCTGTCCCCAGTTAGATGACATGTTTGTTCACTGCCTCGAAGTGCCCACTAAGGCTCTGAGACAAACATGAAACGTGGCACAGCTTTGGGAAACTCCAGAGGAAAGCCCACTCTCTCTCCTCAATTTACCTCCCCCTTTGACCCCATCGGTATCAGAGCTCTTGGCACACCTTAACCTTTGCCCCTACTTTCCATTAATTTAGTCCACAAATGGTTCACCCTCTCTTCCACATGCCCTGGTGTGCACTGTGTACATTGGGAAGTATTGTCTTTTCTTGAGGGCTTGTAGGCCTTGTTGAGGTGGTTTGTTTGTTTGTTTTCCTTACTGCAATGGATTTTAAAATTTAAGTGGTATTAAATTAACAAGAATTGCAAGAATAGTACAAACTACACCTGTATACCCTTCATTCACATTCATCAGTTGTCAACTTTTTGCCAGTTACTTTATCATTCCATCTCCATATGTGTATTTGTCATTTTCTGAATCGCTTGAGAGTAAGTTGCAGACATCGTCTTTTACCCCTAATTATTTCAGCATGCATCTCCTAAAAACAAAGACAGTCCCTTAAATAGCCATAGTATAATTCAGGGAATTTAACATTGATGCAGTACTATTGTCTAATCTCCAATTTATAATAATAAACATTTGCCAGTTGTCCTAATAAGTTTCTTTATGCCCCACATCCCCTGCCCTTACATGTCTTTAGTCTTCTTTAATCTGGAATACTTTCTTAACATTTCTGTCTTTATTGATCTTGACATTTTTGAAAAGTACAGGCTTGTTATTTTAAATGTTCCTCAAATTGGATTTGTCTTTTGGTTCTTCATGATTAGATTACGATTACACACTTCTGGCAGGAGTAACACAGAATTGATGTGTCCTCAATTTGTCATATCAGTTGGCACAGAATATTGATTTGTTTCATTATGTTACAAACTTTGATCACTTAATTAATGTTGAGTCTGCCAGGTTTCTCCACTGTAACTTTTCTATTTGAGGATTGGAGAGGAAGGGAACAGATCTCTTAAGCTGGATGTCACTACCATGTGGAAGGCATATCAAAATGGGACAGGGAGGGAATAGAATCTTATATAGAAGATGGCCACAGTGGTCCAGATAAGAGCTGATTGTGTCCTGGATCAGGGTGATCACAGTGAAGGTGGAATGAAACAAAAATATTCAAGGGCTTCCCTGGTAGCTCAGTGGTTGAGAGTCCGCCTGCCGATGCAGGGGACACGGGTTCGTGCCCTGGTCCGGGAAGATCCCACATGCTGCGGAGCAGCTGGGCCCGTGAGCCATGGCCGCTGAGCTTGCGCGTCCGGAGGCTGTGCTCCACAACAGGAGAGGCCACAACAGTGAGAGGCCCGTGTACTGCAAAAAAAAAAAAAAAAAAAAAATCAAGAGTTAATGGTGGGATGGCAGTGGGGGAGAACTTCCCTGGTGGTTCAGTGGTTAAGACTCCGTGCTTCCAATTCAGGGGGCCCGGGTTCGATCCTTGCTCAGGGAACTGGATCTCGCATGCCACAACTAAGAGTCCGCATGCCACAACAAAGAGTTCACATGCCACAGCTAAAGATCCCCCATGCTGCAACTAAGACCCTGTGCAGCCTAAATAAATAAATATTTAAAAAA
The DNA here is from genome assembly GCF_003031525.2 of Neophocaena asiaeorientalis asiaeorientalis. Classification (NCBI taxonomy): domain Eukaryota; kingdom Metazoa; phylum Chordata; class Mammalia; order Artiodactyla; family Phocoenidae; genus Neophocaena; species Neophocaena asiaeorientalis. The sequence continues at coordinate 6,337,528 of NW_020185321.1, forward strand.
AAAAGAGTATGGGGGGAATCAAATCAATGAGATTAGGTATTTAATTGAGGGAGGTGTCAACTATAGATTTCTGAGTTTTGCAACTACATGCATGGTGGTATGATTTTCTGAGATAGGAAATAGCAGGGTTACCAGATACTGGGGGTTATGTGTGGAAATGGGGAATCAGGAAGTGTGCCAGAATCCCAGAAAGAAACAGATAACACACTCATAAGGAATGATCAAAGAAACTTTCATGAAGGGACTATTTATAAGTTTTTCAGAGACCATTGTGGGATGGTTTCAGCATCCCCGGATTAGCAACGTAATGGAGCCCTTACCACCACAGGCTGAAATGGTTAGGAAAGAGAGCAGTTCCTGGAACCTGGTTTCTTCTTTGACCCTTTGGTTATTTGGGAGTATGTTGTTTAATTTACACATATTTGTGATTTTCCTAAATTTTTTCCTGTTATTGACTTCTAATTTCATTCCATTGTATTCAAAGAACATAAACTTTGTATTATTTCTGTAATTTTAAATTTGTTAAGATTTGTTTTATGACCTAGCATACGTTCTATCCTGGAGAATGTTCCATGTGCTTGAAAGTTCCATTATTATTGAAAAATATATATATTCTGTTGTTGTTAGCTGGAGTGTTCTATACATGTCTGTTAGGTCTAGTTGGTTTATAGTTTTTTCAAGTCTTCTATGTCCTTGTTGATCTTCTATTTAGTCATTCTATTTATTATTGAAGTTGGAATATCAAAGTCTCCAACTGTTACTGTTGAATTATCTGTTTCTTTCTCATTCTGTCAGCTTTTGTTTCATGTATTGTAGTGCTCTGTTACTAGATGCACTACATGTTTATAAACATTATATCTTCCTGATGGATTGACCCTTTTATCATTATAAAATGTTCCTCTTTATCTCTAGTAACATTTTTTGTTTAAAGTGTGTTTTGTCAGATATTAGTATAGCCACTGTAGCTTGCTGTGATTGCTGTTTGCATGCTATGTATATCTTTTTTCACCTTTTAACTTACAGTCAGTTTGTATCTTTGAATCTAAAGGGTGTCTTCTGTAGACAGCAACTAGTTGAATCATGTTTGTTTTTTTTAATCTCTACCTTTAGATTGGATTTATAGGAAGCCATTGATGTATCCTTTTGTTTCTAAACGAAGAAGTACTTTCTAACAACTTGCAGAAAGTATATAGTAATAAGTAATTGTTTTCCTTTAAAAATTACCCATTGAAAAACTCTTTGCACATTCTATAAAACTGGCCTGTATTCTTCTAAATGTTAGTGTTATAAAAGACAAAGAAAAGCAGAGGAACTGTCTAGATTAAAGATACATGATACATGTAAAAGATACTAAAGATACTAAAGATACATGACAGTAAATTGCAGAACTTGATCCTGAACTGAGTCTTCTATCAGGTTAGAATATTTTATAAAGGACATCATTAGGATAACTAGAAATGGAATATTTTTGATTGATGCAATGCTTTTTTATGTAATCTGTGACATTTCCTGAATTTGATATTTGCACTGTGGTTATGTAAGAGAATAGCCTTATTCTTAGGAAATATACACTGAAAGATTACGGGGCAAAGGGGCATGATGTACATCTCCTACTCTTAAATGGTTCAGAAAAAAATTATGTGTGTGTATTTGTACAGAGAGAGAGTGAGAATGGTAAAGCAAATGTGGCAAAATGTTTTAACAAAAAGGTGAATCTGGGTGAAGGGTATATGGGAGTTCTTTATATTATTCTTGTGATTTTCTATAAGCTGAAATTACTTTCAAATGAGGTTTTTACAAAGCTGTTTGAAAATGATGGTGCATTTTGTTGATAGAATACTATGCAACCATAATGAAGGAGGAAGAAGCCTTTTAAGTACTAATATGGAATGTCCTTTTGAATATATTTAGGAAATCATGATTGTGGTGGTAGTTACACAATATAGATGTTTGTCAAAACTCATCAAACTGTACCCTGAAAATGGGAGCATTTTACTGTGTATAAAGTATACCTCAAAGTTAATTTTAAAATACAACTCTATAGTTAGGGGAAAAAATTGCAAACCAATGTGCATAGTATGCTATTGTTTGTATGAAGAAGAGAAAAAAAGGATATGTGACTTTTTCTTGAACGTATGCATATTTAAGGACGGATGCATAAAAAGTGTTTAACTTTTAACAGAAATGTTTATTGTTTAAACTTAAATGCATATTACTAAGCTGTAAGAAGCCAGTTTGAAAAGGTTACATGTTGTATGATTCCAACCATATGACATTCCGGAAATGGCAAACCTATGGAGACAGTAAAAAGATCAGTGGTTGCTAGGGAGAGATGAATAGACAGAGGATTTTTAGAGCAGGGAAAATACTCTGTATAAAAGTATAATAGGGCTTCCCTGGTGGTGCAGGGGTTGAGAATTTGCCTGCTAATGCAGGGGACACGGGTTCGAGCCCTGGTCTGGGAAGATCCCACATGCCGCGGAGCAACTAGGCCCGTGAGCCACAACTACTGCGCCTGCGCGTCTGGAGCCTGTGCTCCGCAACAAGAGAGGCCGCGATAGTGAGAGGCCCGCTCACTGCAATGAAGAGTGGCCCCTGCTTGCCACAACTAGAGAAAGCCCTCGCACAGAAATGAAAACCCAACACAAATAAATAAATAAATAATAAATAAATAAATTTTTAAAAGCCAAGCATTAAAAAAAAAAAAGGTGTAATAGTGAATACCTGTCAATATAAATGTGTCCAGATCCATCGACTGAACAAGAGTGAACCCTAATTTAAACTAAGGACTTTGGGTGATTATAATGTGTCAGTGTAGGTTCATCAGTTGTACCAAGTGTACCATTCTGGTGGGGGGGTGTTGATAATGTGAGAGGTTGTGCAATCTGGGGAAGGTTGTGGGGCAGGGGTTTTATGGGAAATCTCTGTACCTTCCCCTCAATTTTGTTGTGAACCTAAAACTGCTCCAGAAAATAGTCTTTTTTTTTTTTTTTAAGTTTAACAGAGGTTGTCTCCGGGGAGGAGAGATGGGAAGAGGGAGACTTTTGTTACTATATGTGTTTTTACACATATAAACATATGTACATTGTAATACTTTTTCAAAAATAAAAATTCTTGGAAAACAAAAGCTATTTGAACAGAAAGAAGTTTAGGAAAGTGATAGTTTTAGATCACAAATTTACAAAAATGAAGAGTGTTTTTTATAATAACCGTAACTGATTAGGAAATTAAATGAAGGGCGACAGATTTGCAAAAGCAGCAAGAATATCAAACACATTACTTTGAACCTAAGAAAGAACATGCTGGATCTTTAAGAAGAATCTAACAAACTCTCTAAGGGACAAGAACATTACCCATTGTTCTTAGATTTTAATAAGTGATTTAAAGTTCCACATGTATTTGGAGCAACATGAAATAGTTTTAAATTAAGAATCTTATAGAAAAATAGATGTTTCAGAACTTGTGGGAAAATACATGTATATAACACATGCACGAACTTTTATCAGTGTGAAGAATATGCTGTTTGTAAAATACATGAACATTTAGTAAGCTCTTAATTTACCACTCTCTGTGTGTTGTAGATTTTAGATCTAGATTTTTTTTTACTGAGTTAAAAGTGCAAAGGAAATGTGCAAAAATTATGACACCCTTAAAGGTAGCAGTAGAAATACAATCTACTTTATAAATCAAGAAGTGGACTGTTCAGGGACCTTTGGCATTTTTCAGAGTATTTATTTTCAGAGTATTTTTCAGAGTATTTAATTTTTAAAGGCTTTTATTGTAAATGTTAATGAACACAAGGTAATTGGAGAATTTTGGGAAAGTCTAGAAAAGACAGAAAAAGAAACTCATAATTCCACCAGTTTTCAATAAAAAAGTAGAAAGTGAAAGGTCCCCCATTTATCCAAAGGTAACCATTGTAAACAACTTGTTCTCTTTCCAGAAATTTTTTTTGCATCTGCTCCTAAACCCACATGGTACTGTGCATATAGTTTCTAAAATGAAAATATTAATAATCTGCAGTTTGCATTTTTTTCTCCACACGTTGTAACATGGACCTCTTTCTAAGGTAATCTATAATGTTATCTTCCTTTAAAGAAGTTTTAAAAACTGGCTGTTGGGCTTCCCTGGTGGCGCAGTGGTTGAGAGTCTGCCTGCCGATGCAGGGGACACAGGTTCGTGCCCCAGCCCTGGAAGATCCCACATGCCGCAGAACGCCTAGGCTGTGAGCCGCTGAGCCTGCGCGTCTGGAGTCTGTGCTCCGCAACGGGAGAGGCCACAACATTGAGAGCCCCGCGTACCACAAAAAACTAAAAAAAAAACAACAAAAAACTGGGTGTTATTGCATGACTTTGCTAATTAGAGTTTTTTAGAATCACCATAACTTATTAAATTTTTGCAAAAACTTTAAAAAGTGAGATGTAAATTACATGCAATAAATTGCACAAATCTTAAGTACATCTTGGTGAATTTTTACATATATATACACAGCAATGAAATCACCACCCAAGTAAACATACAGAATATGTCTGTCACCTTATAAAGTTCCCTTTGTGCTCCCTCCCAGTTTCCCCCATAGGCAACCACTATTTCTGATTAGTTTTGCCTATTCTGTAACTGAATAAATACAGTTTGTACTCCCTTCACTCAGCGTAATATCTCTGAAATTCGTCCAGCTGTTACCTTAACATTTTGTTATGTCACTTCTTATTCCGTAGTTTATATTTGTTTAAAAAGAAAATAGCTTAATATTTTGCTTGTTAAACATATTGCTTGTTGTAAATAGAAGAGTACAATTGGATATAGAGTTGAACGTGGAATTATCCTGTGTCCAATTTCCCATCCAATGCATTGAGAATCATTTACATCTATGTAAAATACTCATACTTTAAAAAAAAATTTACAAAAGTAAATCTTAACACAGTTTGGCTGCTTTCTCTGTAAAGTTACACTAAAGTAGCCTTTCTTTGTCAGTATATACAGAGCTGCCTCATTCTTTAGCAGATATTCAGTATTGTGTGGTCCAGTGTGGGTGTACTTTCAGATAACTGAAAGTTCTTCAGTATTACAAATGTAACTACAATAAATATCTCTGCACTCATATCTTCATGCTCTTGTGCAAGTCTGACATTTAGAATTGGAAGTGTGGGACCAAAGGTGTTCTGTACATTAAAAAACTTTTTTTTAGTGAACTGAATTTTTTGTATTGAGGATTAATTGACACATGATAAACTGCACATAAAGTGTTCAATTTTATATTCATATATATATTCATGAATATATATGAATATATTCAATTTTGACATTTTTATACACTCATGAAACCATCATCTCAATCAAGATAACCAATGTATCTTATCACCCCCCAAAGTTTCCTTGTTCACTTTTGTAACCCCTGCTTCCTGACCCTCCCTGCCCCCTCAATTTGAAGGATACAATCAAATTGCTCCCCCCCAGAAGACTGTACCTATTTATGTTCTAACAGCATATGAGACTGATCATTTTCCTACAGCCTCACTAGTGATAAGGTTTTCAGATTTTAAAACATTTACTGATTTGATAGCTAAAAAGAGAAATTCAAGTATTTCACCAGTTCACCTTTAGAGAATTGTGGATTTGTATCCCCAAAGTGGGAGGTTTCCAGGAAATCTTCACAGAGGATGCAGAATTTGCTGCCCTGTGACTTGATCAACCTGTGAAGCTACAGTCCTGAGAAAGTCAGAGCTGGGTACCCCTAGGAAGTAGGGTTATGCCTTGTACACAGTGGATGCTTAGTAAACGTTTATCACCTTAACTGTGCTTTAGTTTATTAACTGTGCTCTCACTTAAATAGAGAAGTCCAGGACCCAGCCTGAAGTCCAGGCTGCTGGGACATCTCCTCTCCTGCCTACAAGAACAAAACAGCTACCTGAGCATGAAGGCTGCAGGAGGTCCCCCACATGCAGGAGTTCCATCTTTGGTGGAGACAACATCTCCTGAAACTCCCTCTGGATGTTCCAGGTGGAGTTTGGAGAGGCTGAAGAGAGATTCCCTCAGCAGAGCTGCTGTGACTGAGGGGATTCCCCTCCTAACAGGGAGGGCAAGATGTGGGACCATGTAGAAGCTGGAGTGACCTCAAAGAGTAAGGAGAAAGGTGAGAGTTAAATCATTACCAAGGCACACAGTAGGTATTCAGTAGGTTTTTGCAAGGAGGGAGGGAGAAAGTGTCTGGGTCGAAGGGCCATCTGTGAAAGTAGAAAGAGAGGAAAAAGCTTTCTAGGGGAGGGCCTAGAAAAAACAGGTAATGGTAAACAAGGACCAGTGTTACCAGCTGAATACAATGTGCCCCTTCTCCCTTCTTGGTAACTAAGATACTGGTCTGCTTCAGTGAGCCAAGTTCATTTTTCACTGCTTCTTTCTTCTTACCCAGCACTGCCTTCTGAGGTTTCTGCCCTTCTTCAGGAAGAGGAGGAAATGCCCAAATTACAGGTAAATTAAAGTCCACCTTCTCTCCCTCAAAATATCACCCACATACCTCATTTTGGGGATTGGGGAAGGAGAGCAATATAACATGTATATTGTGCTGGCCCTGGGCTAGACATATGTTACTCCAGTTTCTCAACAAAGTCTGAACATTGCTGGTAGGAGTGACAAAATGGTGCAATATACTTTGGAAAACAGTTTTAGAGTTTCTTATATAATTAAGCACACACTTACCATTGACCCAGAGATTCCACTGTATTTACCCAGAAGAAATGAAAATAGATGTCCACACAAAAATCTGTATGTGACTATTAGCAGCTTTGTTTATAATAGCCCTGAACTAAAAACAACCCAAATGTCCATCAACTGATAAATGGATAAAATGTGTTAATCCATATAATTAAGAACTACTCATTAAAAAAAAAAAAGGAAACAACTGCTGATACATATAACAACATGAATGAATCTCAAAAGCATTATGCTGAGAAAAAATAAGCCAGACACAAAAGAGTACATACTATGTGACTCTGAGACAGGCTGGGCCCTCGACCTTTTGCTGCAGTGCTTGCACCTGGACAAACGTCTCCTTGAGCAACAAAATACAAAGAACTATAAGGGACTAAAAATAACTGCATGCATGTGCAGTTGGGGCAAATTCTGGACAAAAGATACAAAAAGACCAAAAAAACTCAGCTGCCACTTCTGAAGAGCTGGGAGCAAAAGCTGGGTACTGCACATGCGCCCTGCACTCAGCACCACCAAAGGGTTGGGCAAAACACCTAAGCCACCCCTCTGGCCCGACCCCTGGACACACCCTTACCCTCACCCCATATAAGGAAGCAGCTCGCTTTCCCCACCTCTGGGAGCAAGGGAAACTTGTTTGTTTTTGCTCCCCCTTGCTGCAGCAGAGACCCCAATAAAGCCTAGCCTGAATTTCTTATCTGGCCTCTAGTCAATTTCTATTGATTGGGGAAGAACCCCAGTTGGTATTGATTCCATTTATATGAAGTTCTAGAACAGGCTAAATTAATCTATAGCTGTTCTGTGCCTTCTCCTCTCTCTTCAGCTCTGAACAAACCCCTCCTAGTAGAGAACCCCGTCTTCCCCACAGTGGTAGCCACTATTCTGACTTCTAGTACTGTAGATTAGTTTAGTCTGATTTTGAACTTTTTAAATAGAATCAAGAGTACATACAGTACTCTTTTGTGCTGGTTTTTTTTCAATATTATGTTGTGAGATTGATGTATATTGTTTCATGTATATGTAGTTTGTTCACTTTCATTTCAGTATAGCAGTAGTTTCTAAAACTTTTTGTTTCAGGACCCCTTTACACTTTAAAAAATGGCTTTTGTTATGTGTGTTATCAATATTACCAGATTGGCGGTTCAAGCTAACAAAAATTTAAAATATTTATTAATCCATTCAAAAATTAATCCATTACAGTTAATGTCACATTTTATGAAAAATACTTAATTTTCCAAAACAAAAAAAAATAAAAAAGAAGAATGGAAATGTTTTATATTTTTGCTAATCTCTTTAACGTCTGGCCTAATAGAAAACAGCTGGAATCTCACATCTGCTTCAACATTTTCTCAGTTGCAAGATCACATGACATGTAGCCTCCATATTGTTGTAAGAGAATGAGAGTGTATAAGCCTTGAGAATTATTATGAAAATAATATTGACTTTACAGACCCCCCTGACAGGGTCTTGGGGAACCTCATGCATCCCTGAACCACAGTTTGGGAATTGGTACTGAATATTAGTCCTTCATGTGACTCTGCCAGAGTTCATATATCCTTTCTATTGTAAATGTATGAGTGGGGATTTGGGGCCCATAATAAACATTGTTAATATATAATTATCAGAGGGATGTTTCCTATATAGCATTTCTTATTAACCAAAGAGTCCTTATTGTTGATCTATGTCTTGTTCCTTCCCACACAACTATCCACTCACTTTTCTTGCCAACTGGAATTCCCCACCTCCCTTCCCTCTATTCACATTTTAACCATCCCACAAGGCTGGTACCTGGCTTTCTCCATGGTACCTGCCCTCATGGCCCCAACCCACCTTGGACTCCTTCTCTGGACCCTTCCCCAAGTAAATCTCAAGCTTATTCTGATTCATAGAATGTTGTGTGGATGATACCTCTGAAATTGTGTAGCATTTGGTGTACTGTGGTTGAAGTTTGAGTCTTCTCACCCAAAGAGAATTTAAGGGCTGAAGCGTTAAAAAAAAATGTACCTCATGCATCTTTTCAATCTTCTACATGATATAACACAATCAAGTGCATGGATGTGTGCCTAAGTTAGTCTAACTCAGGACCCTGGAAACTCTCAGGACCACTTATGGATGTCACTGGTGCTTGTCAGCTGCATTCCTCTGTGGGAATGGGTATGTGTGAGGGTGACTTTGTTTGTTGTTTTAGGAGCTGGTGACGTTCCAGGATGTGGCTGTGGACTTTACCCAGGAGGAGTGGGAGCACCTGGATCCCTCTCAGAGGCACCTGTACAGAGAAGTGATGTTGGAAAACTATGGGAATCTCATCTCCTTGGGTGAGAACAGCATCTTCCTGAACCCATCTTCTTTCTCTCGGGTTCAGTTGTATAGAGTAAATCCTGAGGGGATTTGCATTTGGGGGTCCACATATTCCAGATCCCTTAATGGTAGTGGTTATCAGATTTGAGAGTGCATAGAAATACCTGAGGTGAAGGCAAGAAATGCCAGTTCCTGTCCAAATTAAAGGAGACTAAAGAGATAAGACAACTAAATGCAGTGTCTTACTCTAGATAGAAAATATCTAGGAAAATAGTGCTAAACGGAACATATTTGAGACAATTGGCATCATTTACAAATTAACTGTGAACTAGATACTAATACTGCATCAATGGTAAGTTTCCTGATTTTGATGGCTGTACTGTGGTTATGGAAAAAAGTGTCCCTGTTCTTAGGAAATGTGTACTGAAAGAATTTAGTCATAGAGAGCCATGGGGCCTGTAACTTTCTCTTAAGTGGTTTAAAAAAGAATTGTGTGTGAGAGAATAATAAAGTGAATGGGCCAAATATTAACAGTTGGTGACTATGGGTTAGGGTTCTACAGGCATTCTGTTCTGTGTATCACTCTTGCTATCTTTCTCTAAAATAAAAGGTTATCCGAAAAACCTACGTCCCTAGGTTCTACCACCAGGGCTACTGATTCAGTGGATTTGGGATGGAGTCTGCATTTTTGATAAGTCTCTTCAAACCACACTTTGGGCAGTGCTTCTCTGGTGGACACACAATCATTACTGCCTGTTCACCCCACAGAGAATTATTACTGTTGTATATTGCAAATAGGCCTCTTCACTGAAGTTCCTGGAATTCCTGGAACCATTTTTTTCTCTGGGGAAGAAAATACTTGTTTGTTTTTTTATTTATGCGTGTGTGTGTCTACATATATATAAATATAATATGTGATTTTGATGCACAGTGCTTTTATTCACCTTTCCCAGCCTTCATAGGACCTTCACGAATACCAAGTGATAAGACTGACTTATGGCAGGGTCCTTGTCCACATCATATTGCCCTAATCCACCAGTCTTTCCCCTCAAGCAGGACGTCTGCTGTCCAAACCAGAAATGATTTCCCATTTTGAACAAGAAGATGATGTGTGGATGGAGAAAAAAATACCAAGAAGCTCCTATTCAGGTGAGAACCAGTCAGCCAGGAGAAAATGCCATTAATAATCCTATGAATCCATGAAGGGATGGGTAGCAACTTCAAAAATATATATTATTTAACTTTTCATGCTGATAATTTAATTAAAAATATTTAAATATTTATTTGATTGGAGGCAAATATCTTTTTTTTTTAACATCTTTATTGGAGTGTAATTGCATTGCAATGTTGTGTTAGTTTCTGCCATATAATAAAGTGAATCAGCTGTATGTATACATATATCCCCATATTTCCTCCCTGTTGTGTCTCCCTCCCACCCTCCCTATCCCACCCCTCTAGGTGGTCACAAAGCACTGAGCTGATCTCCCTGTGTGATGCAGCTGCTTCCCACTAGCTATCTATTTTACATTTGGTAGTGTATATATGTCAATGCTGCTCTCTCACTTTGTCCCAGCTTACCCTTCCCTCTCCCTGTGTCCTCAGGTCCATTCTCTATGTCTGTGTCTTTATTCCTGTCCTGCCGCTAGGTTAATGAGAACCATTTTTTTTTTTTTTTTTAGATTCCATATATATGTGTTAGCATACGGTATTTGTTTTTCTCTTTCTGACTTACTTCACTCTGTATGACAGACTCTAGGTCCATCCACCTAACTACAAATAACTCAGTTTTGTTTCTTTTTATGGCTGAGTAGTATTCCATTGTATACATGTGCCACATCTTCTTTATCCATTCATCTGTCAGTGGACACTTAGGTTGCTTCCATGTTATGGCTATTGTAAACAGTGCTGCAATGAACATTGTGTTACATGATTCTTTTTTTTTTAATTTATTTTATTTCTTTACTTTTGGCTGTGTTGGGTCTTTGTTGCTGCGTGTGGGCTTTCTCTAGTTGCAGTGAGTGGGGGCTACTCTTCGTTGACGTGCACAGGCTTCTCATTGTGGTGGCTTCTCTTGTTGTGGAGCACGGGCTCTAGGTGCGCAGGCTTCAGTAGTTGTGGTACGTGGGTTCAGTAGTTGTGGCACACGGGCTTAGTTGCTCCGCGGCATGTGGGATCGTCCTGGACCAGAGATTGAACCCACGTCCCCTGCATTGGCAGGATATGTCTCTCCATCTCTTTCCATCATCTTTGATTTCTTTCATCAGTGTCTTATAGTTTTCTGCATAAAGGTCTTTTGTCTCCTTAGGTAGGTTTATTCCTATATATTTTATTCTTTTTGTTGCAGTGGTAAATGGGAGTGTTTCCTTAATTTCTCTTTCAGATTTTTCATCATTAGTGTATAGGAATGCAAAAGATTTCTGTGCATTAATTTTGTATCCTGCTACTTTACCAAATTCATTGATTAGCTCTAGTTTTCTGGTGGCATCTTTAGGATTCTCTATATATAGTGTCATGTCATCTGCAAACAGTGACAGTTGTACTTCTTTTCTGATTTAGATTCCTTTTATTTTTTTTCCTTCTCTGATTGCTGTGGCTAAAACTTCCAAAACTATGTTGAATAATAGTAGTGAGAGTGGGGATCCTTGTCTTTTTCCTGATGTTAGAAGAAATGGTTTCAGTTTTTCACCATTGAGAACGATGTTGGCTGTGGGTTTGTCATATATGGTCTTTATTACATTGAGGTAAGTTCCCTCTATGCCTATCTTCTGGAGAGTTTTTATCATAAATGGTTGTTGAATTTTGTTGAAAGCTTTTTCTGCATCTATTGAGATTATCATATGTTTTTTATCCTTCCATTTGTTAATATGGTGTATTAACAAACTGATTGACTGATTTGTGTATATTGAAGAATCCTTGTATTCCTGTGATAAACCCCACTTGATCATGGTGTATGATCCTTTTAATGTGCTCTTGGATTCTGTTTGCTAGTATTTTGTTGAGGATTTTTGCATCTGTGTTCATCAGTGATAATGGTCTGTAGTTTTCTTTTTTTGTGACGTCTTTGTCTGGTTTTGGTATCAGAGTGATGGTGGCCTCGCAGAATGAGTTTGGGAGTGTTCCTCCCTCTGCTATACTTTAGAAGAATTTGAGAAGGATAGGTGTTAGATCTTCTCTAAATGTTTGATAGAATTTGCCTGTGCAGCCATCTGGTCCTGGGCTTTTGTTTTTTGGAAGATTTTTAATCACAGTTTCATTTTCAGTGCTTGTGATTGGTCTGTTTATATTTTCCATTTCTTCCTGGTTCAGTCTTGGAGGTTGTGCTTTTCTAAGAATTTGTCCATTTCTTCCAGATTGTCCATTTTATTGGCATAGAGTTGCTTGTAGTAATCTCTCATGATCCTTTGTATTTCTGCGGTGTCAGTTGTTACTTCTCCTTTTTCATTTCTAATTCTGTTGATTTGAGTCTTCTCCCTTTTTTTCTTGGTGAGTCTGGCTAGTGGTTTATCAATTTTGTTTATCTTCTCAAACAACCAGCTTTTAGGTTTATTGATCTTTGCCCTTGTTTCCTTCATTTCTTTTTCATTTATTTCTGATCTGATCTTTATGATTTCTTTCCTTCTGCTAACTTTGGGGTTTTTTTGTTCATCTTTCTCTAATTGCTTTAGGTGTAAGTTTAGGTTGTTTATTTGAGATGTTTCTTGTTTCTTGAGGTAGGATTGTATTGCTATAAACTTCCCTCTTAGAACTGCTTTTGCTGCATCCCACAGGTTTTGGGTCATCGTGTTTTCATTGTCATTTGTTTCTAGGTATTTTTTGATTTCCTCTTTGATTTCTTCAGTGATATCTTGGTTATTTAACAGCATATTGTTTAGCCTCCACATGTTTGTATTTTTTACAGTTTTTTTCCTGTAATTGATATCTAGTCTCATAGCGTTGTGGTCAGAAAAGATACTTGATATGATTTCAGTTTTCTTAAATTTACCAAGGCTTGATTTGTGACCCAAGATATGATCTATCCTGGAGAGTGTTCCATCAGCACTTGAGAAGAAAGTGTATTCTGTTGTTTTTGGATGGAATGTCCTATAAATATCAGTTACCTCCATCGTGTTTAATGTGTCATTTAAAGCTTATGTTTCCTTATTTATGTTCATTTTGGCTGATGTGTCCATTGGTGAAAGCAGGGTGTTAAAGTCCACTACTATTATTTACTGTCGATTTCCCCCTTTATGGCTGTCAGCATTTGCCTTTTGTATTGAAGTGCTCCTATGTTGGGTGCATAAATATTTACAATTGTTATATCTTCTTCTTGGATTGATCCTTTGATCATTATGTAGTGTCCTTCTTTGTCTCTTATAATAGTCTTTATTTTAAAGTCTATTTTGTCTGATATGAGAATTGCTACTCCAGCTTTCTTTTGATTTCCATTTGCATGGAATATCTTCTTCCATCCCCTCACTGTCAGTCTGTATGTGTCCCTAGATCTGAAGTGGGGCTCTTGTAGATGGCATATGTACGGGTCTTGTTTTTGTATGCATTCAGCCAGTCTTTCAGCTGGAGCATTTAATCCATTCACATTTAAGGCAATTTTTTTTTTTTTTTTTTGTGGTACGCAGGCCTCTCACTGTTGTAGCCTCTCCCGCTGTGGAGCACAGACCCTGGACGCGCAGGCCCAGCGGCCATGGCTCACGGGCCCCGCCGCTCCGCGGCATGCGGGATCCTCCCGGACCGGGGCACGAACCCGTGTCCCCTGCATCGGCAGGTGAACTCTCAGCCACTGTGCCACCAGGGAAGTTCCTAAGGCAATTATTGATATGTATGTTCGTATTACCATTTTCTTAGTTGTTTTGGGTTTGTTTTTGTAGGTCTTTTCCTTCTCTTGTGTTTCCTGCCTAGAGAAATTCCTTTAGCATTTGTTGTAAAGCTGGTTTGGTAGTGTTGAATTCTCTTAATTTTTGCTTGTCTGTAAAGGTTTTAATTTCTCCTTCGAATTTGAATGAGATCCGTGCTGGGTAGAGTAATCTTGGTTGTAGGTTTTTCCCTTTCATCACTTTAAATATGTCCTGCCACTCCCTTCTGGCTTGCAGAGTTTCTGCTGATAGATCAGCTGTTAACCTTATGGGGGTTCCCTTGTATGTTATTTGTTGCTTTTCCCTTGCTGCTTTTAATATTATTTCTTTGTATTTAATTTTTGGCAGTTGGATTAATATGTGTCTTGGCATGTTTCTCCTTGGATTTATCCTGTTTGGGAGTCTCTGCGCTTCCTGGACTTGATTGACTATTTCCTTTCCCATGTTAGGGAAGTTTTCAATTATAATCTCTTCAAATATTTTCTCAGACCCTTTCTTTTTCTCTTCTTCTTCTGGGACCCCTATAATTTGAATATTGGTGCATTTAATGTTGTCTCAGACTTCTCTGAGACTATCCTCAATTCTTTTCATTCTTTTTTCTTTATTCTGCTGTGCGGTAGTTATTTCCCCTATTTTATCTTCCAGGTCACTTATCCGTTCTTCTGCCTCAGTTATCTTGCTATTGATTCCTTCTAGAGAATTTTAAATTTCATTTACTGTGTTGTTCATCATTGTTTGTTTGCTCTTTAGTTCTTCTAGGTCCTTGTTAAACGTTTCTTATATTTTCTCCATTCTATTTCCAAGATTTTGGATCATCTTTACTGTCATTACGCTGAATTCGTTTTCAGGTAGACTGCCTATTTCCTCTTCATTTGTTCAGTCTGGTGAGTTTTTACCTTGCTTCTTCATCTGCTGCATATTTCTCTGTCTTCTCATTTTGCTTAACTT
>NW_020185321.1:6352882-6387035 GCF_003031525.2 Neophocaena asiaeorientalis asiaeorientalis
TGTCTGTGAACTTAGTATGAGTTTAGGCAGCCTCTCTGCTAATGGGTGGGGTTGTGTTCCTGTCTTGATAGTTGTTTGCTATGGGGCGTCCAGCACTGGAGCTTGCTGGCCGTTGGGTGGAGCTGGGTTTTAGCATTGAGACGGAAATCTCTAGGAGAGCTCTCGCTGATTGATATTATGTGGGGCCAGGAGGTCTCTAGTGGTCCAGTGTTCTGAACTTGGGTCTCCCACCTCAGAGGCTCAGGCCTGACACCCGGCCGGGACATCAAGACCCTGTCAGCCACATGGCTCAGAAGAAAAGGACCTTGCACACCCTGAAACAATGGTTTCTTTCCTCTTAGCCAGGTCCAGAGTTTTTCCCGGACCCCCTCCCGGCTAGCCGTGGCGCACTAGCCCCCTTCAGGCTGTGTTCACGCAGCCAATCCCAGTCCTCTCCCTGGGGTCTGACCTCTGAAGCCTGAGCCTCAGTTCCCAGCCCCCACCCGCCCCGGTGGGTGAGCAGACAAGCCTCTTGGGCTGGTGAGTGCTTTTCGGAACCAATCCTCTGTGCGGGAATCTCTCTGCTTTGCCCTCTACACCCCTGTTGGTGCGCTCTCCTCTGTGGCTCCGAAGGTTCCCCCCCCTGCCCACCACCCATCTCCACCAGTGAAGGGGCTTCCTAGTGTGTGGAAGCTTTTCCTCCTTCACAGCTCCCTTCCAGAGGTGCAGGTCCCATCCCTATTCTTTTGTCTCTGGTTTTGCTTTTTTTCTTTTGGCCTGCCTGGGTACATGAGGATTTTCTTGCCTTTTGGGAAGTCTGAGGTCTTCTGCCAGTGTTCAGTAGGTGTTTTGTAGGCGTTGTTCCACATGTAGATGTATTTTTGATGTATTTGTGGGGAGGAAGGTGATCTCCACGTCTTACTCCTCCGCCATCTTGAAGGTCCTCCCACATATCTTTTTTCATGAAAGCATTAAATGCCCAAGCTCCTCAAATTCACTTGGAACCAGCATTACCATTTTCTTAGTTCCTCATTAAAATTTTGACAGTTGTTCACTCCATAATTGTATGAAAGTTATATTTTTAACTTTTTGGTAATCATACTTTGACAACATTAACCCATTTGT
This sequence comes from Neophocaena asiaeorientalis asiaeorientalis, assembly GCF_003031525.2. NCBI lineage: Eukaryota > Metazoa > Chordata > Mammalia > Artiodactyla > Phocoenidae > Neophocaena > Neophocaena asiaeorientalis. The sequence goes on from NW_020185321.1 coordinate 6,353,987, forward strand.
AGCTCATAGAATTTGACTTGGTGTTTCTAGTAACATTTAGTTTCCTTGACTAAGGAAAAGGTCCCCAATATCTTCCCATTCCCCTTGAAGCAAAAATGAAAAACCTAATGTCAGGAGGACAGAGACCAGCAGCAACACTTCTTCACTTAGTGAAGCTTCTTTGCTTTACCAGTACTGCCTAAGTATGTCCAGGAGTACCGTGCAGCCTCAGACAAAACCTCTGCTCACTTTCGTCATCTAATTTTCTTTGTCCCAGGAGTCAGGGATGAGAATGATGGGATTCTCTCTTGGCCAGTATCTCCAGGAGAAAAACCCTATAGCTGTCCCCAGTGTGGCCAAGACTTCAGCCAGCTCAGAAACCTTCTAATTCACCCGTGAACCCGTAAGGGAGAGAAGCCCTCTCCATATGACAGGGGTGGAAGAGCCTTCGGTGAAAGGACAACAGACCTTAACCTTCCTGTGCTCCTTCCAGGAGACAAGCCCTGCCGATGCATGGAGTGTTCTGGAGTCTTCAACTCAGAATTTGCTCTGAGAAGGCACAGGAAGGACCACAAGGGAAAGAAACCTCACACATGTGAGGAATGTGGGAAGGACTTCAGCCGTAGCTCCAACCTGTCCATCCATCGGCGAATACACACAGGCGAGAAGCCCTACAGATGTGGTGTGTGCGGGAAGGACTTCAGCCGCAGCTCCAACCTCTCTATCCACCAGCGCATCCACACAGGTGAGAAACCCTTCAGGTGCTCTGACTGTGGCAAGGACTTCAGCCGCAGGGCAGCCCTGCAGATCCACCAGAGTGTCCACACAGGAAGGAAGCCCCATGCCTGTAAGGTATGTGACCGGGGCTTCACCTCACGCTCTACGCTGGCACGACACCAGCAGGACCACGCAGGAGACAAGGCCTATGTGTGTGACACCTGTGGCCGGGGCTTCAGCCAGAGAGCCAGCCTCTACCTGCACCAGCGTGTTCACACTGGGGAGAGGCCATTCCGGTGCGAGGCCTGTGGGAAGTGCTTCAGCTGGAGCAAGGACCTGGGTATCCACCAGAGGGTCCACACGGGAGAGCAGCCCTACAGGTGTGAGGCTTGTGGGAGGGACTTCAGGCATCGCTCGGCCCTCAAGAGGCACCAGAGGGTGCACACAGGGGAGAAGCCCTACCCCTGTGCTGTATGTGGGAAAGGCTTCAGTCAGAGAGTCCACCTGCAGACGCACCAGAAAGTGCACTGTAGGGAGAGGCTTCCAGGATTGGGCTCTGCACATGCAGGTGCCTTCCACAGCCAGGGAGAGTGCCAGGGCATGGGTGCTGAGGTGCACAACATGGATCAGGCTTAATGATGTATGGCATTTATTAGTATTTATACAGAAAAGAGGACAGATCAACAGCACTTAAATGGAGAAATAGAACATTTTCAGCCCTCCCAAAAGACCTCTGCATGCTTCTTTCCACTCACTACCCCACAAAGGGAGTCGCTATCCTGACTTCTAAAACCATAGATTGATTTTGCAAGTTATAGAATATCATATAAGTGGAATTACACAATATGTAATCTTTCATATAGAACTTTATTCACTCAATGTCTGCATCCATGTTGTTGCATGTATTCAGAGGTTCATTCATTTTATTACTGAGTAGTATTCCATTATTTGAATGAACCACAGTTTGTCCATTCACCTGTTGATGGACATTTACATTTGGGTTATTTCCAGGTTTTCCACGTTTTGTTCGTTATGAATAAAGCTGCTGTGAGCATTTGGGTACACATCTTTGTGTGGACATGTATTTTAATTTCTCTTGGGTATATACTTTGGAGTAGAATTGATGGGTATTTTTTTTAATTTTTTTAAGATTTTTTTCGATGTGGACCATTTTTTTAAAAGTCTTTATTGAATTTATTACAATATTGCTTCTGTTTTATGTTTTGGTTTTTTGGCCGCAAGGCATGTGGGATCTTAGTTCCCCAACCAGGGATTGAACCTGCACCCCCTGCATTGGAAGGCAAAGTTTTAACCACTGGACCACCAGGAAAGTCCCTTGGGTATTTTAAAACTTGTAAAAAACTGGGCTTAATTGTCTTGTACATTGGATTTTTACATGTACTTGGAAAATTTCAAACAAATACAGAAATGGAACAGTGTAACAAACACTCATGTCCCCATCATCTAGCTTCAGCAATCAATTCATGATGAATTTTGTTTCTTCTATTCCACCCTGCTCCCTCACACACAGTCCTGAAGTATTTTAAAGCAAATCCTAGACTAGGATATTGTGTCATCTTTATACCTTCAAAAAATAAAGATTTGTTTAAAATGTTTTCCCAAAGAATCACTCTGTTAAAAAATTTTTTTTATTAAGGTAAAATTGAGAAAACATAAAATTCACCATTTTAACCATTTCAGAGTATAGTATTCAATAGTTTTTAATATATTCACAATGTTGTACAGTCATCACCACTGTCTGATTCCAGAATATTTTCATCAGGCCAGAAAGAAACCCCATTACTATTAAGCAGTCACTTTTCATTCTCCCCCTCCCCCAGCCTCTGGCAACCACTAATGTACTTTCTGTGTCTATAGATCTGCCTATTCTGGACACTTCATATAAAAGGAGTCAGACAATATGTGCCCTTTTATGTCTGGCTTCTTTCACTTAGCATAATGTTTTCAAGGTTCATTTATGTTGTAGCATATATTAGTACTTCATTCTTTTTATGGCCAAACAATATTTCATTGTATGGATATACAACATTTTAAAATCCGTTTTTAAGTTGACGGACGTTCGGATTTTTTCCAGTTTTGGGGTTTTATGAAAAATGCTACCATAAACATTCATATACGAGTTTTTCATTGAGCATATGCTTTTAATTCTTTTGGGTATATATGGAGGAGTGGAATTAGTGGGTCATATGATCATTCTGTTTTACTGTTTGAGGAACTGCTGAATTGTTTTCCACAGATCCATTTAATCTTGCCATCAGCAATGTATTTGGGTCCCACTTGCTCCACATCCTCAGCAACACTTGTCATTTCCCATATTTTGTTTGTTTGTTTATTTTGTTTTTAATCATAGCCATGCTAGTGGCTGTGAAGTGGTATCTTACTGCGATTTTGATTTATGTTTCCCTAATTACTAATGATGTGGAACTTCTCTTTATGTGTTTACTGGCCATTTGTATATCTTCTTTAGAGAAATGTCTATTCAAGTGCTTTGCCCATTTTTTTTTTTTTTTTTTTGCAGTACACGGGCCTCTCACTGTTGTGGCCTCTCCCGTTGCAGAGCACAGGCTCTGGACGCGCAGGCCTAGCGGCCATGGCGCACAGGCCCAGCCGCTCTACGGCATGTGGGATCTTCCCGGACCGGGGCACGAACCCGTGTCCCCTGCATCGGCAGGCGGACTCTCAACCACTGTGCCACCGGGGAAGCCCTGCTTTGCCCATTTTTAAATTGGATTGTTTATCTTCTTGTGTTTGAGTTGTAATAGTTATTTATATAATCCCAGGCCCTTATGAATATATTATTTGCAAAGATTTTCTCCCATTCTTTGGATTGTGTTTTCGTTTTCTTGTTGGTGTCCTTTGATGTGTAAAAGTTTTTAATTTTGATGGAGTCCAATTTATTATTTTCTCCTGATGCTTGTGCTTTTGCTGTCATATTTAAGAAATAGTTACATAATGCAAAGTCACAAAAAGTTATACCTATTTTTTCTTTAAAGAGTTTTATAGTTTTAGCTCCTACATTTAAGTTTGATCCATTTTGAATCAATTTTTGTATATAGTATGAGGTAGAAGTCCATATTAGTTCTTTTGCATGTTGATACCCAATTGTCCCAGCACCATTTGTTGAAAAGACTATTCTTTCCCCATTGACTAGTCTTGAACCCTTCCTGAAAATCAGTTGACCATATGTATGGGTTTATTTCTGGACTCTAAAGTCAATTCCACTGAGCTGGGACCTCCCTGGCAGTCCAGTGGTTGGGACTCTGCACTTCCACAGCAGGGGCCGGGTTCAATCCCTGGTCAGGGAATTAGGATCCTGCCTGCCATACACCATGGCCAAAAAAAAAAAAAAAATCAACATCAATTCCATTGATCTATATCTCTGTCTTTGTGCCAGTACCATACTGGTTTGATTACTGTAGCATTGTAGTAAGTTTTGAAAACAGGAAATGTGAGTCCTCCAATTTTGTTCTTCAAGAAAAAAGATGTTTTTGGCCATTCCTTTGCAATAACAATATGACTTTTAGAGTCAGCTTGTCCATTTCTGCAAAAAAGGCTATTGGGATTATGATATGGATTGCACTGACTCTGCAGTAACTTTGGGGAGTATTGCCATCTTACCAACATTAAGTCTTCCGGTCCATGAACACAGGATGTTTTTCTGTTTATTTGGTTTTCTTTAATTTCTTTCAACAATATGTTTTGTAGTTTTCAATGTACAAGTCTTACACCTCATTAGTTCAACTTATTCTTAAGTACCTTATTAATGTTATTGTAAATGGAATTGTTTTCTTAATTTCATTTTTGGGTTCATTGCTGGTGTATGGAAATACAACTGAGTTTTGTATATCAATTTTGTATCCTGCAATTTTGCTGAACTCGTTTATTAGCTCTAATGGTTTTTTAGTGGATTCTTTAGAGTTTTCTATAAGATCATATTATCTGTGAATAGATAGTTTTATTTTTTCCTTTTCAATTTGGATACCATTTATTTCTTTTTCTTGCCCAGTTGCCCTGGCTAGAACTTCCAGGACAATGTTTAAGAGACCTGTTGAGAGCAGATATTCTTGTATTGTTTCTTGTCTTAGAAGGGAAAGCTTTCACCATTAAGTGTGATATTAGTTATAGGTATTTTCATACATGCCCTTTTTCCTTCATTCTGTTAATATAATGTATTCCATTAATGGATTTTTCCAGTATTGAACCAGCCTTGCATTTCTGGGATACATTCCATTTAGTCATGGTGCATACAGTAATTCTTTTAATAAGCTGCTTGATTCAATTTGCTAGTATTTTGTTGAGGATTTTTGCATCTATATTCATAAACAATATTGGTCTGTAGTTTTTCTCTTCTGTGATGTATATAAGTGGCTTTGGGTAATATTGGCCTCATAGAACGAGTTAGGAAGTGTTCCCTCCTTTTCTTTTTGAGGGGAAAATTTGAGAAGTATTGTTAATTTTTCTTTAAATGTTTGGTAGAATTCACTGGCGAAGCCATCTGATTCTTAACTTTTCTTTGTTAGAAGTTGTCTCAGTCAATTCAAGATACTATAACAAAATACCATAAACTGGGTGGCTTAAACAAAAAACATTTACTTCTCACAGTTCTGGAAGCTGGGGAGTCCAAGATCAAGGGGCCAGCAGATATGATGTCTGTTCTTGCTGTATCCTCACATGGCAGAGAAGAGAGACAGAGAGAGAGAGAGAGGGAGAGACAGGGTGCACTCTCTGGTTTCTTCTTCTAACTAGTCCAATCATAGGCACCCTGCCATCATGACTTCATCTAAACCTAATTATCTCCCAAAGACTCCACATCCAAATATCATCATGTTGGAGGTTAGGGCTTCAATATTAATTTTGTGGGAGACACAAACGTTTAGTCCATAACAGAAGTTATTTGTTTACTGATTCAATCTCTTGTCATAGAAAGGCATACTTCTCTTGAATAGGTTTTGATAGTTTGTGTGTTTCTAGGAATTTTCCCATTTCATCTAGGTCATCTAATTTGTTACCATAAAATTGTTCATAATATTATTTTATAATCCTTTTTATTTCTGTAAGGTCAGTAGTAATGTCTCCTCTTTCATTCATGATATTAGTAACTTGAATCTTCTCCCTTTTTTTCTTAGTCTATTATTAACAATTTTGTTGATATTTTCAAGGAACTAACTTTTGATTTTGTTGATTCTCTACTGTTTTTCTATTTTTTTGTTTATATCCTTTCTAATATTTATCATTGCCTTCCTTCTGCTTACTTTACATTTCTTTGCTCTTCTTTTTCTAGTTCCTTAAGGTGGAAGGTTAGGTTATTGATTCGAAATTTTTCTTCCTTTTAATGTAGCAGTTTATAGGTATGAATTTCCCTCTGAGTACTGCATTAGCTGTAGCTCATAAATTTTAGTGTGTTGTGTTTTTGTCTTCATTTATCTCAAAGTATTTTCTAAATTTGTTGTGATTTTTTCTTTGATTAAGAATGTGAATTAATTTCCATGTATTGTGAATATTCATATTTCCTTCTGCTGTTGATTTCTAATTTCATTCCATTTTGGTCAGAGAAGATACTATGTATGGTTTCAGAGTTTATACATTTATTGAAGCTTGTTTTGTGATATAATGTATTGTCTGTCCTGAAGAATATTTCATGTACACTTGAGAAAACTGTTTATTCTGATGTTGGATGTAGTGTTTTATATATGTCTGTTCAGTCTAGTTGGTTTATAGTGTTATTCAATTCTTCTATTTCCTTGTTGATCTTCTATCTCGTTGTGTGTCCATTAAAGGATGTGGGGTATTGAAGTCTTCAGCCATTATTATTGAACTATTTCTCCTTTCAATCTTGTCAGTTTTACTTCATATATTTTGGGACTCTGTTGTTAGTTGCATGTATGTTTGCAATTGTTATATCTTTTGATAGGTTGACACTTTAATTAATATATAATGTCCTTGTCTTTTGTAATGTTTTCTGGTTTAAAGTCTATTTTGTCTAATAACAGTTCCAAGTCTCTTTGAATTATTAATTGCATAAAATGTCTTTTTCCATCTTTTCACTTTGAAACTGTGTCTTTGCATCTAAAGTGAGTCTTTTGTAGACAGCATATAATTAGATCTTTTAAAAAATCTTGTCTGCCAATCTCTGCCTTTTAATTGGAGAGTTTAATCTGTTTTCATTTAAATAATTACTGTTAAGACAGGACTTCTGCCAGTTTGCTATTTGTTTCATATGTTATACATGTTTTGTTCCTCAAATTCCTTCATTATTGCCATTTTTTATTTTTAATCGAGTTTTTTTGTAGTGTACCATTCTGATTCCCTCTTCATTTCTCTTTCTGTGTATATATATATTTTTTTCTTAGTGATTTCTTGGGATTACAATTGACATTTTATTTTATTTATTACTATTTTTTTTGGCTGTGCAGTGTGGCTTGCAGGCTCTTAGCTCCCCAACTATGGTTGAACCTGGGCCCCAGCAGTGAAAGTGCTGAGTCCTAACCACTGGATCACCAGGGAATTCCCTACAATTGACATTTTAAACTTATAACAATCTAGTTTGAATTAATACCAACTTTGCCTCAGTAGTATACAGAAACTCTGCTCCTTTACAGCTCTATCCCCTCTTTTTATTATTGTCACAAATTACATCTTTTTACAGGTGTGCCCATCAATATAGATTTATAATTATTTTTTCATGCAGTTGGCTTTTTAAAAAACTATTTATTTATTTATTTGGCTGTGCCAGGTCTTAGTTGTGGCACACGGGATCCTTGTTGCTACGTGTGGGACCTTTGTTACAGCATGTGGGATCTTTAGTTGCAGCATGTGAGCCCTTAGTTACAGCATGCAGGATCTAGTTCCCTGACCAGGGATTGAACCCAGGCCCCCTGTGTTGGGAGCATGGGATCTTAACCACTGAACCACCAGGGAAGTCCCCATGCAGTTGTCTTTTAATTCATATAGGGGTCAAAATGAGTTATAGACCAAATATACACTAATACTGACTTGTGTATTTACCTATGTAGTTACTTTACTGGCATTCTTTATTTCTTCATGTGGATTTGGGTAATTGTCTAGTGTCATTTTGTTTCAGCCTGAGGGGCTCTCTTTAGCATTCCCTGAAGGGCAGGTCAATACTGATGAACTTTCATCTGGGACCGTCTTAATTTCTTCTTTATTTCTGATGGATAGTTTAACTGGTTATAGAAATCTTGACTGACAATTTTGGTTTTTCTTTTTCAGCAGTTTGAATATGTCATCTTACTGCCTCTGGCCTTCATGGTTTCTAATGAGAAATCAGCTGTTAATTTTGTTAATGATTCCATATACATGATGAATGGCTTCTCTCTTACTGCTTTAAATATTCTCTCTTTATATTTGGCTTTCAACAATTTGATTATAACGTGTCTGCCTGTGAATCTTTTTCAATTTGTCCTATTTCAAGTTTCTTGAGCTTCTTAGATGTATAGATCCATGTTTTTCATCAAATTTGGAAAGTTTTTGGCCATTACTTTCAAATATTCTTTCTTCCTCTCCCCTACCCAGTTTGAGACTACCATTTTATGTATGTTTGTATGCTTGAAAACATCCCACAGGTCTCTTATTCATTTTTCTTTTTCTTTTTGCTCCTCAGACTGGATAATTTCAATTGATTTATCTTCAACAGTTTGCCAATTGTTTCTTCTGCCTGTTCAAATCTGCTATTGAATCTTCTAGTGAATTTTTCATATCAATTATTGTACTTTTCTGCTCCAGAATTTCTATGTAGTTCATTTTTGTAAATTCTTTTTCTTTATTGATATTTTCTATTTGGTGAAACATTGTTCTTGTGGTTTCCTTTCGCTCTTTGAACATATATAAAATAATTGATTTAAAGTGTTTGCCTATTAGGTCTTTGTCTAGAAAGTCTTTGTCTGTCTGAGCTTTTCCAGGGACAGTTTCTATTAATTTCCTTCCCACCTTCCCCGGTGGATGAACTGTACTTTCTTTTATTTATTTATTTATTTATTTATTTATGGCTGTGTTGGGTCTTTGTTGCTGCGCATGGGTTTTTCTCTAGTTGTGGTGAGCGGGGACTACTCTTTATTGTGCATGGGCTTCTCATTGTGGTGGCTTCTCTTGTTGTGGAGCACGGGCTTTAGGCACGCGAGCTTCAGTAGTTGTGGCACTCGGGCTCAGTAGTTGTGGCTCACGGGCTCTAGAGTGCAGGCTCAGTAGTTGTGGCACATGCATGGGCTTAGTTGCTCCTTGGCATGTAGGATCTTCCCAGACCAAGGCTCAAACCCATGTCCCCTGCATTGGCAGGCGCATTCTTAACCACTGCGCCACCAGGGAAGCCCAATATTCAATATTTGAACTGGGTCAGAGGATGTAGCTTGAGGGGGAATACTGACTTTTCCATATAGAATTAAATAAATGGAGGAAGAAAACTGATCAAAAATGCCTGAAGGCATAGGGAAAAAGAAAAGCAGAATTTTAAAAAAATGAGTCCAAAAGTAGCAATATATCATAGTGACTAAGCTTGTGGACTTGGAAGCCAATCTTTGTGGGTACAAATTCTTGCTTTCCACTTTCTGTGTAACATTGGGCAAAGCTTTCTAGTACCTTTTCTGGTCTTACTTTTCACATCTAAAAAATATGAATAATTGTACATTTCTTAGGATGAAATGGTATAATCCATTGTTGTAATCAATGTAAAATACTACACATAGGCCTGGCACATAATAATTGTTCAAATTAATGTTACTATTATTATTAATTCAATAAAATAATGTGTTGAGTTATTGGATGGAAAGACAAAGATTCTAAGATTGGAAAAGAAATTTTGAGCTACATGCTGTTTTTAAGGAACAACTAAAACAGACTTGTACAGGTTGCAAATACAGGGATTTTTTAAAAAGATATCACAGGGGTTTCCCTGGTGGCGCAGTGGTTGAGAGTCCGCCTGCCGATGCAGGGGACACGGGCTTGTGCCCCGGTCTGGGAAGATCCCATATGCCGCCGAGCGGCTGCGCCCGTGAGCCATGGCCGCTGAGCCTGCGCGTCTGGAGCCTGTGCTCCGCAACGGGAGAGGCCACAACAGTGAGAAGCCCGTGTACCGCAAAAAAAAAAAGAATTCCCATTTCATCTTCAATAAAATGGGGGAAAAAAAGATATCACAGGAAAATGTTAACAAAAGATTCAGGTATAGCAATATTAAAATACCAAACAAATAGAAAGCAAGGAATAATACTGAATATGGCATAGCTGATTCACTTTGTTATAAAGCAGAAACTAACACACCACTGTAATGCAATTATCCTCCAAGAAAGATGTTAATAAATAAATAAATAGGGCAAAAGGAGATTAAAATTCTATACCACTAGAGGAGAAAAAAACTAAACAAATGAGTAGAACCAAAGGCAGGAAAGAAAAGAAGAGGAAAACAAAATAGATAGGATCCTTGAAAATGAAGGGAGTAGTGAGTTTAAATCATAAGCACAAAGATATGTTAAGTATAAATATCCTATTAGGAGAAAACCACTTCGTATTGTATAATGTTAATTTTTTGGTTTTGATAATTGTGCTATAATTATTTCTGATGTTAACATTTGGGGGAAGATGTTAACACACAGAAACTCTCTGTACTATTTTTGCAACATCCAGGGTAGCTTGTAGTTAAAAAGTTAAACAATTATAGAACCAGGGGATAGGGCTAATAAAGCAAATAGGGCAGAATGTTAGAATGAGTCTAATTACTCAGAGAGATGTGAGAGGTTATTACTTCTTTAAAACTGATCAGCAAAATAACTTGGAAATAAAAAGTGAAATCACTGAAATAAAAACAGTATAGTAAGTGGGCTGGATGGAAGAATAAATACAGTTTAAGTTGGACATGTTAAACAGGAAGATAGATCTGAGGAATTTGCCAGGATGCAGTGCAAATGGCAAGTATGAAGCAACAGCTGAAGGTCATGGAGGAATCTGAAGGTCTGTTGTATTCTCATCTCATAGAAATTCTAAAAGGAAAGAGCAGCCAAGAAGAAGGGGAGGAAAACATAGTCTATTCCCTGAAGCTGCAGACTAATGGTCCAAGGGGCCACAAATGGTTCTGAGTGGTCATGTGTTGGCAGCTGTGGTAGAAAAAGGCACCCTCATGGGTGGCTTCTGGGAAAGAACATTTATCCAGACAGTCTCAGTGCCCATTAAAAGCTGAAATTCACAGACTCTTCAGTGAGCAATTCCACCTAGAACAAATGCTCAGTACAGTGTTTCAGTGAAAACAAAGCATTGAAAATAATTTAAATATCCACCAGTACAGGAATGGGTAAATAACCATGGCTCATTTTTTTTTCCTAACAAAAAATATTTTAATATAGGAATCAACATGTGAACATTATATTTAGGTGATAAAATTCAGGTTACAAATATAAGATAAATATCAAATAATATCATACTTCTGGTTTAATGGAGAACAGTTGTGACAGTCATGCTTAACACCTTGGTTAAGTAATGAGAGAAATGGGTTGGGGTGTCAGAGGTATGCAAAAATTTAACAGTTCAAATGATCCTTAGCCCTTCTGAGAAAGTATAGGTGGCAGATATTTCTGTAATATGGTGGTTTCAGTCCATTAGTGAGTGTTCTGTTCATGCATTTAAAGTAATGGCAGATGTTTCTGAGCACTGAAAATTAGATTCAAAGTTAAATCTTTGCTCAACAAGTTAATGATACTATGAATCCCTTATATTTAAATATATAGTTAATGGAATCTTAAAAAAAAAAAAAAAGGTTCTGAAGAACCCAGGGGCAGGACAGGAACAAAGACGCAGACGTAGAGAATGGACCTGAGGATACGGGGAGGGGGAAGGGCAAGCCGGGACAAAGTGAGAGAGTGGCATGGACACACATACACTACCAAACGTAAAATAGATAGTGGGAAGCAGCCACATAGCACAGGGAGATCAGCTTGGTGCTCTGTGTCCACCCAGAGGGGGGGGATAGGGAGGGTGGGAGGGAGATGCAAGGGGGAGGAGATATGGGGCCACAAGTTTATGTATAGACGATTCACCTTGCCATACAGCAGAAACCAACACACCATTGCAAAGCAACTACACTCCAATAAAGATGTTAAAAAACAACAACAAAATATATAGTTTAAATTTGTAAAGTTTAAGGTAAAGCATACTTGTTTTCATAGTTATTTTTAGATATAATTGAGACTACACTACCATATATAATCAGCTATACTGCTGTGCACAGTTAATTCCAGTTACCGTATTTTATATTTGCTGATCATCAACAGCACACAATTCATGCTCCAAAAGAAATATATCAATCCAGCAAAACGGTTACATTTAATTTTATTTTAAAGACAGATTAATTAAATTTAAGGAAGAATTGGCTTTTCTTGATAGCTCATTTTCAAATTACTGATACAAACTTACCAGAGAGTAATTATTTATTTTGCCTAACATCAAACAATCTGCAAAAAATTTCCAAGATAGAGGCATTCCTTGTTCCATTTCCAAAAATAAAGGTTTTCTAACTGAAAGCATTTACATTCCTAGCTCTCTAAAGTAAACATTAAAAACAAAGTACAAAAAATGATCTCTTGGCTTCTGAATAGCCCACTTAGTTACATAAAGTATTTTCTGTCCCAACACTTTCTCAAATTCAAAAGATGTCTACTTCCTAAGAACATGACAGTCTTCATTTCAAACCATTCAGTCCGTTTCCATGGCAACACTGTGGATTCCTTGGCCACCATAAGTTGCATTAGTTGACTGTGGAATTTCTCAATCTTCTTTACATCTTGAGCTTGGCCTGTTCTATACACCAAACTAAATCATCTGTTACTTTAATATACAAACTCCCATCAGAATGCCTATATTTGAGAACCACACGTGCCTTCATAGGGTCTGCGAGGTAGAGTTTCTCCGCTGCGCGACTGAACTCCTCCCAGGTCTGGTAATGCGGCATCGTGGACCCGCGGCAGAACAGGAGAGGGAGGCAAAGCTACCGACTACAGGTGGAGGCGGCGCGATGCGGCCCACCTACCTCCCTACCTCTCGCAGCCACCTACCGCGGCAGAGGCCCAGCCAACCCCATGGCTCATTTTTACTATGAAACAATATGCAGCTTAAAAGAAACCAGAAATATAATATCTATATGTACCAAGATGGAAAAATTCCCAAGAGATAATGTTAACTAATCAAACCAGATATAAAACAATATGTATAATTTATATACACAAAACGAAACTATTTCTATATATGTTTTATATTCTTAAAACAAATAAGATCAACACTAGGGACTTCTCTGGTGGTCCAGCAGCTAAGACCATGAGCTCCCAAAGCAGGGGGTCCAGTTCAATCCCTGGTCAGGGAACTAGACCCCACATGCCACAACTAAGAGTTAGCATGCCACAACTGAGAGTCCACATGCATGCCGCAACTAAAGATCCCGCATGCGCAACTAAGGATCCTGCATGCTGCAACGAAGATCCCGCATGCTGCAGCCGAGACCCGGCACAGCCAAATAAATAAATAAAAATTAATTAATTTTAAAAAAGATCAACACTAAAAAATACACACAGGTAACAATTACTTAGAAAATGTAATAATCACAATATATATCATTATAAAACTAAATAAAAACTTAGGATAGGTCTAAGAATAGGTCTTAGAATAAAGCCTCAGAATAGGTCTAAAAAGAATTATGGAAGATCTACTTGAATAAAAGTATAAGATTTTACTGAAAGACATAGAAGACCTGAATAAAAGGAAACAGATACCATAATTCCCAAGAGGTAGATTTAATGTTAAAATGTCAGTTCTTTCTAAAATATTCTATAAATTCTAGGCCATTTCAATCAGAATCCCAGCATCGTTTCTTTAGTAGAATTTGAGTAGCCCATCCTGATACTCATTTGCAAGACAAAATGGGCCAGAAGAGCCAGAAAAGTTTTGGAAGATAATTACATAATGGAAGGACTTGCCCTATCAGAAGTCAGATAGTCTGCAGAACTTCATTGTGTTATTGGGACAGTAACAAACATGGAAGAGAGGGGGAAAAGATGACTCTTCAGTAAATGGTGTTTGGACAATTGTTTATCCATCTGGGAAAAAAATAGTTACATCTCTACCTTACACCGTACCCCAAAATAAATTCCAAGGGAAATTAAAAAATCAAAACTATAACAGAATTAGGTGAACATAAAGTTTTTTTTAAAAATCTAAGCACGAGGATATCTTTGCATATAAGAAACAGAACCCAGGATCCATAAAGGAAGAGACTGATAAATGTAACTATGCAAAAACTGAATATTTAAAAGTCGAAAGACACTATCCCCTCCACCCAGGATGTGTACGTTGAGATTGAAGCCTCTGGGACCAAATTCCAGTCCAGCCCAGGGGAGCAGAGACTTGGGACTGACTTCCCCTCAGACCCCTGCGGGTCAGCGGTGCACCTGATACAGACTGGGAAACCTGAGCAGGCAAATATAGGGTGCCAGGAATAATGATACCGACTCACATTGACACATCTCCCACCGTTCCAATCCCCAACTTTGCCATGCTGCAACTCTGCCCTCTCCCCAAGTGCCTCAGATTTAAAACCCTGCAAAAAGTTGATTCTCCTGTCACAGACAGGGGAATCTAAGTGGGCTACGGTGTGGTAAAGGACTCTGTGATCTTCCCCTCCCCCAACCCCCCCCCGCCATAGCTACCCCGCACCTGCCCCCTTCCCCCAAATCCCAACTGCTCTCTTGGGTAGAGGGCATGCCTAGCAACACGCGGCAAATGCCTGGGGTAGGAGACGAGTGAGACTCGCGCAGTTACGTAGGAAAACACATAGCCCCCAGATTAGAGAAAACGGCGGGAGACGGCACACTGGACCCTCATGGGGACGCGCTGGACGAAACCTCGCCAGTTAGAGAAATCGTCGGAGAGAGTATCTGATTCTGGACCTGAAAGGCCCTTTGTTCCCATAGCAATATCTCAGTGTCCGCTGGTTCACAGATTTCTTTCCCAGGGGCCCTTTGTTTTTGGGAGGGCTTGTCCCTGCCGGTCACTCACAGCAATGGCCTAGCATCCCAGGCCTCCAACTGGCTCCTTTGTTGTTGAGAGGCCCCGCCTTCACCAGTTATTTACAGCCCGGCGGTACCTCCCACCAGGTCTCCCATTGGACCCTGATGCGACCCAGACAAAAACTGCTTCCCAAAAGCCTCCGGTGTTCGGATGTCTGCCGTCTCTAAAAAACCACCACCAACCCTGTCCTTCACTCCGAGGTATCACTGTCCCTCCACACCGCACCCAGTGGTGGGTGGCATCGGTGCACTTGGCCGGACCCCGAATACATACTGACTCACTGACCTTACACAATCCTCACCACTGACACACAGATCCTGATCAATAACCCCACAGGTCTGGCCTTCACGTAGCCCCTTCACTGATTTCACAGACACCCCATCACTGGTAATGCATATTCTCCCATCCCTAACTCCGTAGAACACCATCTCTTACTCCATAGACCTATTAATAAGGGGTTATATTCAAGGAGACTGTGTTGACCATTTTACACATCCATTTAGTGTGTGTGTGCTGAATTACTGACTTAGGTAGATTTTAGCATCTTGTTGGCCAATGCAGTTTCTCTGCCTTTTCTTTTTCTTTTTTCTTCCTGTAGTAGCATCCTTAAAGAAAACACCCCAGTAAGTATGGAGTACAGTTTATTAGTGCCTATCCTTTATTGAATCCTTGTCATACGCATTTATTTTTAATCATAGAAGTCACAATTCTTGTATATAATTCAAGGACACTAAAGATGCAGATATAAGAATGAGGGTTTTTAAAATATTATTATCTGTTTTTGGCTTCTGCAGATCATAAGTTCATTCACTTGTCTCAGATCACTAAATATATACTTTGTTTCCTTAAAAAAATTCTGATGAAACCTTAAAAAGAGTAAAATTCTTTAGGAAATAGTGGGAAAACTCCACGAAAATGTTTTAGAAATAATGGTAGAATAAAATGGTCCTAGGACATCTGAAATGACATGAACTAAATCTTGATTTCTTTGTCAATTACAAAAAAAATGTGGACTTTGGAGGAAATACTATATAAAAAGATACATAGACACTGTTTTATTGAGATATAATTCACATACCGTACATATCAGCCACTGAAAGTGTAAAATTAAATGGCTTTTAGGGCACTCTCGCTTGGTTGCGGTGCTCCGTGGGGCGGCCTCTGGGGCTCCCGGCCCTTCCCGGACTCGGCTTTGGGCTGACAATGCCCCGTGGCCAAGTTAGGGCTTCCCTCTGCCATTTAGGGAGGGGCGCCGGTACCCTCAGCTGCCTCTCGTGGACACGAAGGCTGACCTTCTTGTCTTGACCCCGAAACCAAGAATAACCACGTGACATGAGTTAGTCCCTCCTTTCAGCGGAGTGACCTGCCATCGCTAGAAACCACAGGACGGTTCCTACAGTAATGTGGACCCAACCCCAGGAGACACTGAGTGAAAGAAAGCAAAGTGAGGAAAAACACACTGACAAGCTGATCCTAATATTCACTAGGAAATGCAAGGGACCCAGAATAATCAAAACAACCTTGGAATAAGGACAAAGTTGGAGGACCTCACACTCCCCAATTTCAGAACTTACTGCAAAGTAACAGTAATCCAGGCAATGTGGTACTGGCATCAGGATAGACATGCGGATTAATGGAACAGATTAGAGAGTCCAGAAATAAACCCATACACCTATAGGCAATTGATTTCAATTAGGGTGACAAGCTCATTTAATGGGATCAGAATATTCTTTTCAACAAATGGTACTGAGACCACTGCAAAAGAATGAAGTTGGATCCCTAACAATACCATATATAAAAGTTAATTCAAATTGACCGAAGACCCAAATGTAACCTCTAAAACTGTAAAACTTTTAGAATAAAATGTGAGAATTCCCTGGCAGTCCAGTGGTTGGGACTCCACGCTTTCACTGCTGAGGGCCCAGGGTTCAGTCCCTGGTCGGAGAGCTGGGATCCTGCAAGCTACACAGCCAACAAAACAAAACAAAGAAGAAAACATAGATGTAAATATTTATGACCTTAGAGTACACAATGATTTCTTAGCTACGGCATCTAAAGCACAAGCAACCAAGGAAAAAAATTAATGGGACTTCATCAAATTTTAAAATTTTCAACATCTAAAGCACAAGCAACCAAGGAAAAAAATTAATGGGATTTCATCAAATCTTAAAACTTTCATGTGTCAAAGAACACTGTCAAGAAAGTGAAAAAGTCCACAGAATGGAAGGAAATATTTGCAAGTCATATATCTGCTAAGTATGTATTACCCAGAATATATAAAAAAAAACACTTACAACTCAATAATAAGAAGACAACCCAATTGAAAAATGGACAAAGGATTTGAACGGACGTTTCTCCAGAGAGGGTATACACAAGTTCAATAAGCACATGAAAATATACACAATTTCATTAGTCACTAGGAAAATGCAAATCAAACCCACAATGAGAAACCACTTCACACCCACTAGGATGAGTACAGGAAAAGAAAAATGGGCAATAACAAGCATTGTCCAGGATATCAAGAAATCAGAACTCTCATACACTGCCGGTGGGAATGTAAAATGATGCAGCAGCTTTGGAAAATAGTTTGGCAGTTCCTCAAAAAAGTAAACGTAGGGCTTCCCTGGTGGCGCAGTGGTTGAGAGTCCGCCTGCCGATGCAGGGGACACGGGTTCGTGCCCCGGTCCGGGAAGATCCCACATGCCGCGGAGTGGCTGGGCCCGTGAGCCGTGGCCACTGAGCCTGCATGTCCGGAGCCTGTGCTCCGCAGCGGGAGAGGCCACAACAGTGAGAGGCCCGCGTACCGCAAAAAAAAAACAAACAAAAAAACCCCAAAAACAACAACAAAAAAAGTAAACATAGAGTTACCGTGTGACCAGCCAGGTTTATACTCAAGAGAGTTGAAAACATGTTTACAAAAATGTGTACCTGAATATTAAGAGCAGCATGATTCCTAACAGACAAAAAAAGAGAACAAATATCCATCAGCTGATGAATGGATAAACAGTATGTGTCTCTCCATACAGTGGAATCTTTCTTGGCCAACAACAAAAAAAGTAAACGTAGAGTTACCGTGTGACCAGTCAGGTTTATACCCAAGAGAGTTGAAAACATATGTTTACAAAAATGTGTACCTGAATATTAAGAGCAGCATGATTCCTAACAGACAAAAAAAGAGAACAAATATCCATCAGCTGATGAATGGATAAACAGTATGTGTCTCTCCATACAGTGGAATCTTTCTTGGCCATAGAGAGGAATGAGCACTGACGACACACTACAACATGGATGAACCTTGAAAACATTATTGCTCAGAAGCCAAAACACAAGGCCGCATATGTATACAAATCATATGCATCCATATATGTAATATCCAGATACTGCATATATGTATTTATATGCAGTGTTCAGAATAGGCAAATCCATAGAGACAGAAGGTAGATCACTGGTCTCCAGGGCTAGGAAAAAGGGGATGGGGAGTGGCTACTAATGGCATGGAGTTTCTTTATGGGGTCATGAAAATGCCCAGGAGTAAGTGATGGTATTTCCAAAACCCTGTGAATATATTAAAAACCACTGAGTTGTACACTTTAAAATTGGTGAATGGTAAGTTTTGTGGAATATGAACTATATCTCAAATAAAAAACAAGTAGGTTACAAAAAATATTAAATGGCTTTTAGTATATTCACAAAGTCATGCAAACATCACCACAATTTTAGAACATTTTCATTACCCCCAAAGAAATCCCAAATCCACTCTTCTATTTCCTCCCAACTCCCCTACTCCTGGACAACCACTAATCTACTTTCTGTCTCTATATATTGGTCTAGTCTGGACATTTCATGTAAGTGGAATCACGTAATATGTGGTCTTTGTGACTGGCTTCTTTTACTTAGCACAGTGTTTTCTAAGTTCATCCATGGTGTAGTGTCGAACTTAAAAATAAAATGGCCAGTTATTTTATGAGCAAAATGGGCTTATTCAGGAGAAGCAAAGAACTGCATTTCAGGACAAGCATGTTATAGGAAAAACTATAGGCAAGTACAACTGGCAAACGAGAGGAACAGAAAAAGGGGGAGGCTGGGAGGGGCTGTTTTGAACTAAACCATTGGATGAAAGAGTTCATGGTGCAGCGTTTCTCATTGGCTGGGCTTGTTGCTGGGCAAGGAGAATTCTTCCCCTTCAGGTCTGTACCACTTCCTCTTGGGGTGTGTAATTGAAATCAAGTGGTAGTGTGTGAGGTCTCCCCCTTCTGCCTCCATTTTAAATGAGATTTCCTTTATTCTGTTTCACAGTAGCATGTATCAGTACTTCATTCCTTTTTATTGCTGAGTATTATTCATTGGCCTGGACATACCACACTTTATTTATATATTCATCGGTTGATGGATATTGGGTTGTTTCCACTTTGGGGCTATTATGAATGCTAAGAACATTCAGGTACAAGATTTTGTGTGGACGTATGTTTTCATTTCTCTTGAGTATATACCTAAAAGTGGAATTGCTGGGTCACTGTCAATTCTTGAGGCATCCATTTTCTGTCGTGAGCAGTTTGACTTTAACACCTTGGAAGGCACTGAGGTGGATAATCTGGGATGTGAGTCTCCCAATCCTCGGTGCTACGAAGGATGTGGCCTGCATTTGATCCTACATATGTGGAGGGGGCACTGTACATAAGGATAAACTTAAGGGAGTTTATTGCTTGATTTTGAAACTCTACTCAACAATTGTAAAGGAGATAGAAATGTTTGGATTCAAGTAGAAGAAAAACATATTCTGGTTAAAATTCTCAGTTTTCACCAGCTTGTCATGTAGGGTTCTATATCGAAGAATGGCAAGGTTTTTATGCATATTTTCTGCATAATACTAAACTATATATACTATAATAATACTATTTTGGGAACAGTCTCCAAGTGGAAGAATGGGGCTCTGGACCCTGTGGGTGGAGATTAAAGTCGAGGAGCACCGTGGGTCTCTGAGGCGACCAAGAAAAAAAAATGCAGCAAGGCCAACGACCCCTTTGAAATGGAAAAATTTTAAATACGCACATGAAAAGGAATTTGCTGAAATTAAACCAGTCGGTTGTTGCTTATAAGCGCAGCGTTGCGCTCAGAACCTGAGGTAAGCTGTAGAACATTGAAATGGCTGTAATTTGAATTAAATGCAATGTCTGCTGCCTGCCCACTCTGTATTGATTGCTGGTTAGAAACGTGCAACCTGCCCCTGGGCTCGATTTTGCATAGGGCAGCTTCACAGAAAGCGTCTGTTTGATTTCTTGCATTAATGTCTCCCCTTGTCCATTTCCTTAATTTTATTACTTATGATTTATTAGCCCAGTGATGAGACCGGCTGTGTGCAAAGTCAGGTCTCGGAGTTAACGGGGTCGTAACACCTGGACAAGGCCGGAGGGTCTCCAGCGCCGGGTGTAAATCTCAGAGAAGGAGCAAACAGCGCGAAGGGTTGATTGTAAAGTCCTGGTGGGGTGCCCAGCGCAGGAATTCTGAAGCTGAGACTCCCAGGACACCTTTTGTTAATGTTTGTAGGCGGGTCGGCCGCAAACACTTCTTTTTTACGCGCAGGCCCAGCGGCCATGGCCCACGGGCCCAGCCGCTCCGCGGCATTCGGGACCCTCCCGGACCGGGGCACGAACCCGGTTCCCCTTTATTGGCAGCCGGACCCCCAGCCACTGCGCCACCAGGGAAGCCCGCAAACGCTTCTTATTGGCCAACGTGAGCGAAACCTCCCCTCCTTTGCACATCCATTGACTAAGAGCTCTGTTTATACATATTTGAGGATACCTGCATTCTTGCCTGCCTCCTTTGCGTTGCCTGGAAACGGTGTTCTGTCTATTAACAGTTGATCGTGTTTCCCATTGGCTACCGTTTCCTTCGGAAGCCCGCCCTCACAAGAAGCCCCAACGAGCGCCGGGCCAATAAAAGCAGTCCTGGAGGACTGTACTGAACGTGGTAGCGAAGCTGTGGTTGTCCTGGCAGGGGACGGCTGGACAAGGGGCCCGGCTGGGTGGGAGGTGCCGCGCGGCGGGAAGTCTTCCGGGTCCATGCAGCGCGCCTGGGAAGTCGGCTCTCAAGGGGGGAACCGGGACTCCGGCTCGGAATCTGAGTGGTAAACTCCGAGCTGCGGCCGGGCCCTTCCGCTTTCCGACAGAAGTTGGTGGGCGGCCTAGCCGCTTGGGCTAATCTACTTGGTTTCCCAACCTCCGACTCTCAGGGTCTCAGGATTAAAAGTAAACACGGGGATTTTTTTAAAAGCCCACCCGGGTAAAACACCCTTTTATTTTTTCGCGGGTTGGTTGGTTTGTTAAAGGTCGTTTCAGAACGCCCTGCGGGGGCGGGGGGGCGGTGGTTGGCCGACGGGTTCAGGTTTATTAAATAAAATTAATTCCTGGTTTAGAGTGTGTTAATACTGTAGCGCCCCAACCTTTAAAAAATCCCATTCTTGCTAGCTGTATTATTTAGTGGGATGTCTTGTGATAAGGACAGGGGATTACAGTGGCTTTGGGATTTTGTTGCTGTTGTCGTCACTGAAACAAAATTTTAGTTTTGGCTGTCCTAACGGCAAATTCTCGGGGTTCATAAAATCTTAATTTGAGAAATGGCTGTGAAAATCACAGCAAGTTACTTTGGAATTTTTTTCTTTTAAAGGAAAATAAATTTCCGATTTGGGTATTTTATTGTTAGTAATGATTCCCAGTTTCTTTAAAATCTTATTTTTTGGCAGATACATAGAGAATGGCTTTTGTGAAAGGTACAGCCAGCTAAGGAGGTTTGGGGATTTTGTTTTGTTTAAAGAATGTAACCCTGTAAATAACAAGGTCCTACTGTATAGCATAGGAGACTATATTCAATATCCTGAGATAAACCATAATGGAAAAGAATATAAAAACGAATATATAGGTATGTATATATATGACTTAACCACTTTGCTGTACAGCAGAAAGCAACACAACATTGTAAATCAACTATATTTCAATAAAAAAATGTAATCCTGGTTTTGACTCTTTTAATAATGGTAATAACACCACCTTCCCAGCTCTTTTAAAACATTACTTGGTAGATCCCTTATTTTCATAGGACTTATTTCATATGTTTGGATGAGAGACCTAATGTGGGCTTCTAAAGCAACCCTTACACTCTTTATAGGCCTTGTCCTTAATCCTCAGCATCCCTCTGCTCCTGACATTGTACCTAAAACTAAATTGAGTTTTTGTTGTTATGTGAGAGTTGCAGAAATATCCAGCCCTAACCACTGTCTCCCCCTGATATTTCTCCACATCTTTGTACTGAATCCATTACTCAAATGGGTGTCCCTTTTCTTGGATGCCTGGAAACTATGATTGTATAGCCTCTGACCTCCCTGCTGAGTTATCATTCTTTTCTTTCCTCTCTCTTTTCTTGTCCAAACTTGAGTTTGTGACTCTCAGCTCCTTTATGACTAGCCTTTTGATGCCTTTAGCTCCCTCTAACTCAGGAGTCCTTACTCCCAGTTCCATGAGCCAAATTTTAGAGGACCATGAGAAAGTCCCATCTAAATTTTGGTAGTCCCATCTAACTGAAATGGAGTGTTTCCTTCTGTCCTAAATGTAGGCTCCCTGTCCTAAATGTAGGCTCCCTGCTTTGTTAGCAGTAGAGTCCGTAGCAGTTTTTATGTCATAATACAGCATCTCCAAGTAGCCTTTATGGTTATCACTGCTTCCCAATGATGGTTCCTAATGACAACCTGCTACTCACTGTTGTTACTCCTGTGTTAAAATGGTTGATCCAGGGACTATGTTGCATAAGAAGTTACACCCAAATTTAGTGGCTCAGACAAAATATTATGCTCATGGGTTCTGTAGGGATCAAGAATTAAGACAGGACACAAGCATGGCCAGCTTTTCTCTATTCTACAATGTCTGTGGCCTCAGCAGGGAAGACACAACAACTAGGGGGGAACCATCTGAAGACACTCATTCCCTTGTGTCTGGTGCCTGGGCTGGGATGTTGGGAAGCTAGGGCTCAGCTGTGACTATCCAGTGGAGTGCCTACACATGACTTCTCCATATGGCCTTGGCTTCCTCAGAGCCTGGCAGTCTCGTGGTAGTCAGACTTACTACAAGGCACAGGGCTCCAAAGGCAGGTGTTGCAGTGATCAAGGTGGAAGCTGCATGGTCTTTTATGACAGCTTTGTAAGTTACAGAGAATTACTTCTGTGCTCTGTTAGTTTCAAACAAGTCCACTCAGAATCAAGGAGACAGATGGTGGACCCCACCTCTCAATGGAAGGAGTGTCAAGCAATGTGCAGCCATTTAAAGAAAAACTTTTATACTGACACGCCTATTAATATATCAGAAAGATATTGTGATAGCTGCATTTCTATGTAGTTGTTTGAAATCCTATGAATTTTATGGCATGCATTTTACAGCATTATTCTGAGAAGGATTCAAGGACTTCCTCAGATGTAAGAAGGGTCTAGGACATAGAACGGCTCAGGCTCCTTCCCAAGATTTGAAGTGCAGTGTCAGCCCTGGCTTATTGATCAGGGCAGGACTTTCTCATTTGTCTTGGACTCAGCGGTGATTTAGAAATCAGTCTGTGACCTTTCTTTTTTTCTGGTTTAATTTTTTTCTGTTTTTCTCACCTCAATAGAGATTAGGAGATTCTTTTGCAGCCCTGTTCTTCTGTCTCAGATGCATTTGAAGCCAGTCTTTAGACTCATCTTACTGGTTTTGCCAAATGGCATTTTCATCCTCGTGTATATTGCATTTTCTTTTATGACCATTCATCAGTTTAGAAGTGTGTTTGCTTTCCTGAGTTTTCATTTTCTTGTTTTTCTTCTGTCATGTCTAGCTCCCAGAGCAAATACCAACCAAAAAGAATAACTTGAGGGATGTGGAGAGATAACTTTCATTTCACTTATCACCAAATAGGTTGATTTTTAGTAATTGAGCATTAGGCACAGGTCTGGGAGGCCAAAGGCCTCATTTAAATCCCAGATCCAGTCTTTGTTAGCTATCTGACCTTGAACCCAGCAATGAACCTCTCCGTGCCTTTGATTCATCATGAGAAAAACGGTGGTATCCAGAGTTGCCAGGTTCACATTAATGACCCAGAAGAAGTGCCTGGTCTTCATCTGGTCCTTGCTCCTCGAACCTTTGCCCGTTAATTGAAGAAATGCTGCTATGAACACTTCCTGGAGGTGTGGCTGGCATTTATTCTTCAAACAGTTTACGGAAAAGCTCCTTCACATTTTCAGCCTCTTCCTCTGCTTTCTGTCATTCCTAAACCACCTCACTCAACCTGGTGTGATCTTCATTGTGTGTGTTTGCACAGATGTAATTTTTGGCTTATATGTCTCTTCAAAGCCTGATTGCCCACTCCTGACCTCTACCAGTATACGGAGTTTCTCAGGACCTACTCCCCAGCCCATCCTTAGAGTCTCCTACCCACCTGCCACCTGCCAACTGCAACTTTATTGCTTAAACATTTCATGGTGGGCATTTCTTCCTGACATTGTATTATATTAAATTATATTGGGTTATTGTTCTCTGTGTATCTGTGCTGTGCTACACTTCATGGAAGCAGGTGGGCCTGGGTAAGAATTTGCCTTCTGCTCCTGAAGAAGGCTCATGAGTTGTTGTTGAACGGGAGAGACGGGGCTGATATTATTTAAGGGCTTCCCCTCAGAAGGGAAAGGCTGAACCTTCTCAGGCAAATCTTGTTTTTTATTCTTTTAGGTCTGAATTTTGAACATATCTTGCTAGAGGTTGAAGAGGTGAGGCTAAGCTTTCAACATTCACACTGAGAAAGGCCCAGGAGGTGACTTGGGCCACAGTTTGGGGTGGCAAAACTGTGGATAGTAGGAAAGTCTAAACATAACCCAGAGGGAAACGAGAAAAGGCCCTCAGAAATCAGGGAAAAAAATCCCAAAGTGTCTCCCTCTTTCCCCATGGTATAGCTGGAATGTGTATTCCCTTCCCTGTTCCACCCCCAAAAAGACATGAGGCCACACACTGCAGTGCTAGTGAGGGACAGAGGAGCTGTGGGCATGAGAATTTGATCACTCATTCAAACTCACACCCAGATACATGTGTGTCACCTCCTGGTGTCCCCCCACTGGATAAGTGCTTCTCCAGGCCCAGCATATTTCAGCTGAGACATGCAGTCTGTGTAGTACCTGATGGTTTGGTTGTGACCTGGTATCATAGTGATAATAGAGACAGTGACCCCAAGAGTTTAATGACCCTTTAGCCTGTGGGTAGGTAACTGGGAGTTAGATGGTGTAAGTATTGTAGTCTCTGTCTTAGTCACCTGTGATGGTTTTTTAATTTTTCACATACACTGTTGAGAATGGTTTAATAATTATAGATAATAGAGAAACTACTAATCACTCTAAAATCCTCCTGTTTCTTGGTCTAGAGCTAGGACTGGACATCCCAGCAGCAAGGAGCCCTGAAGGCCAGAGTAAAAAGGCAAGTACATCCCTTTAAATCTCTCATCTGTTTCTTTTTCTCCCCATTTCTTCTCCTTCTTCTTCTTGTTTATTTATTTATTTTTTAATGCACATATTCTTAAGTACTTGGGGACTTTTAGCATGGTGGTAATTAAACTGGATTTGTACTGTTTTCATTGGTGAATTTAGCACATTTTAAAAAGTATATATATATATATATATATTTATTTATTTATTTATTTATTTATTTATTATTTTTGCTGTGCCAGGTCTTAGTTGCAGCACACGGGATCTTTGCTGTGGCATGCAGACTTCCTAGTTGCGGCATGCGGACTTCTTAGTTGCGGCATGCAAACTCTTAGTTGCGGCATGCATGTGGGATCTAGTTCTCCAACCAGGGATTGAACCCCGGCCCCCTGCATTGGGAGCAAGGAGTCTTACCCACTGGATCACCAGGGAAGTCCCTTAGGCCATTTTTGCTTATTACTGTAACTAATATGTTCAGTTTTATTTTTATCATACTATTTCATACATTCACTGATTCACATTACATTATTTTGTCTTATGGACCATTTAAAAATATATTTATTTATTTATTTGGCTGTGTTGGGTCTCTGTTGCAGCACATGGGATCTTTGTTTGCTGCGCTCTTTGTGTGGCACGGGGCTTCTCTTGTTGTGGCCTGAGGGTTTTCTCTTCTCTAGTTGTGGTGCAGGCTCCAGAGTGCATGGACTCTATAGTTTGTGGCATGCAGGCTCTCTAGTTGAGGCGCCCGTGCTCAGTAGTTGTGCCGCAGCATGTGGGGTCTTAGTTCCCTGAACAGGGTTCAAACCCGTGCCCCCTGCACTGGAAGGCAGATTCTTTACCATGGGACCACCAGGGAAGTCCCCTGGACCATGTTTTCTTTGCTTTTATTTTCTCTTGTGATAGTTGATAGCATACAGCCAATATTTAGTTTTAATAACTGGTTAATTTTATACTTTTCAAAAACATCTTTCCTGGCACATTTTCTATAATTATTCAATTCAAAAATAATACAAGAACTTTGGACTCCTCATTTTAAAATGAGGAATTCACGATGTATTTTAACTTTCCCTGCTCAACTTTCTAGGCCATGCCAGTATCATCTGGGGTACATTGTGGGGCACATGTTTATTAATGTTGACATTGTTTACAATATATAACCTGTTTTCCAGGGATCCCTTTAGACTTGGACATTCATTTACTTATATTTATGTCAATTATTTAGACAATCTCTGGTTAATGGTGGCAGTGCTTCATTTTATAACTTTTCAAACCTTGAGACCTTAATTTTGTTTCGTCTGCTAGGTTTAGGTATTGTAGCTTTGGTTAAGGTTTTCAGGAGAGGTGCATCAGTAACAGGTGGCATTACATATCTCACATTATCTTTCCTTTCCTTGGCACATGAACAGCATCTGGGCTAGGCAAAAAATTCTTGGGTCACAGAACTCCCCCTTCACATTGTACTGATATTCCTTCATTTTTCCCTGTGTTTGCTGTGGTAGAATCTGGGATCAGCTGAATTTTTTTGTAAGTGACTTACAAAAGAACCAAAATCCTTCTCTTTCATTATGTTCACATCATTTTACGGGGTTGTAATTGGCTTATTCAGACCCCAGGATAGAAAATGACCCATCTGAAGACCTCAGGCTCCAACCATATCGCAAGAGTTGTCTGGTTTTGTTTGTGTAATTGTTTTATTATTACTGCCAGGTTTCGAAGGTAGATATCCCCTCAGAGAATATTCCAGATTCCCTGAGTAGTTTCCAGGTCCAGGTCCTGTATCCCTCTTCTGTTCTCAGAAATAGTTCCTGTCACAGTGGGAAGACATGATCTTGGATATTTAGTTTCAATCCTTTATGAAAAGCTGTAAAGATAATTTTCTACCCTTAGCTGTAAAACACTTTTGGTGGGAAATTAAAATTCCTCTAAGAGGATTCAACTCTCATTTGGGTTACCCTAATTTCAAAAATTTTGGCTGTTAGAATTTTCTTTAATGTTCATGAAGAGGTATTTTTTATTTCCCATGAAGATTCATTGTCCTTAGCAGTGAATTTTGAACTTTGTTTTCTTAAACATCCAAATTAGGTTTTCCTTTAGTTTTCTCTGCTATTGATGTCTAACTTAACCTTAGAGGTGGGCTTCCCTGGTGGCGCAGTGGTTAAGAATCCGCCTGCCATTGCAGGGGACATGGGTTCAATCCCTGGTCTGGGAAGATCCCACATGCCGTGGAGCAACTAAGCCCCTGCGCCACAACTACTGAGCCTGTGCTCTAGAGCCTGCACTCTAGAGCCCGTGCTCGGCAACAAGAAAAGCCACTGCAATGAGAAGCCCCGCACACCGCGATGAAGAGTAGCCCCCCGCTCTCTGCAACTAGAGAGCCCGCGCACAGCAACAAAGACCCAACACAGCCAAAAATAAAATAAATAAATTTATTTAAAAAAACAAAAGAAATTAGAGGTAACTTTTAATCAAAAAGGGCATAGCATAGAGATGACAAGAGGGCACCTTCAACCCCAACATGGAAATGAAGTTCCTATTCCAAAAAGAAACATCCTCACAATCTCAGCTTACTGATTTGGAGCTTCAGTTCTCTTACAGTTTGTACTTGGATGGGAGTCAGGGGGAAGGAGACACTCTTCAGCCAGCCATTTTGATATTGGGTATTTATGTATCATTTCTTCCTAAGTCTCTTCTCATTTCTATTACAATTTGTTTTGGAAGCTGTCAGTGATTTAACAGTATCTTTTAAAACTTTTTATAAAACTAAGTAGTTTTGTGTGTCAGCCCAGTATTCACTAGTGTCACCCATGCTACCCTTCTGCTATGTGCAGGTGGCGTCATGTCCGCACCTGAATCTCTCCTGTGTCCCCCACTGTCAACAGCCAAATGTACTCACCAGGGGAGTCTGCCATCCCCTTCTGTTCACCCCTACTGTGGTCCCCATGTTCCTGCCTCCCTAGAGACCATTTCTTTCCAGAGCAGCAGTTTTCAAGAGAAATATAATGCAAGCCACATACGTAATTTTATTTTATTTTATTATTATTATTTTTTTTTTGCAGTACGTGGGCTTCTCACCGCTGTGGCCTCTCCTGTTGCGGACCACAGGCTCCGGATGCACAGGCTCAGCGGCCATGGGTCACGGGCCCAGCTGCTCTGCAGCATGTGAGATCTTCCCGGACCGGGGCACGAACCCGTGTCCCTTGCATCGGCAGGCGGACTCTCAACCACTGCGCCACCAGGGAAACCCTGTAATTTAAAATTTTCTAGCACCTGCTTTAGAGAAATTAAAAAGAAACAAGTGAAATTAATTTAATAATATACTTAGTTAACCCAGTATATCCAAAATAATCATAATTTCAACCTTCAATCAGTCTAAAACTTATTAATGAGTTAATTTGCATTCTTTTTTTTTCACACTGTGTCTTCAAAATCTGGAGTGTATTTCACACGTAGGTGTTCTCAGTTTGGACTAGATGTATTTCAAGTGCTCCATGGCCACATGAGATGGCTACCTTATTGGACAGTATAGCTCTAGAGAATGATTTTATGTACACTCTCCATCTCTCTTCCTGCCTCCTTTATTCTCATTTGCCCCAACACCCCCCAGAGTCTGTGACTATTGCCTCCCTCTCTCCTTTCTTTCCATTTGTCATGATCTTTTTTTAACATGGAAAATCATTTCCTTTCTTAAAATTCTGGCCTGATTTCTTCTGTCTTACATTCCTCTAACCCCCATTTCAGGGGGTGACACACCCTTTTGTCTTGGTTGGGCATTTGCTTGCAGTTACCTCCTAATGATTATTTTCTTTGACCCATTAGTTGGCTTAGATATTTTTCTCATTTTAAAAAAATGTATCTTTCTTGAAAGATCTCTAAATTAATTTTAGAGTTAAACTAGAAATCATAAATTTAGAGGTTTGTATAGAGTCTCTTATGTTTCTGCCTTGATCTTAAAAATAGCACATATAGGTATAGGTATTTTAGGGTTATAATATCTCACTCTAAGTATTGCTTTACCTCACTGAATATTTTTGATAATTATTTTTATATATTTTCTATATATTTTAGGGTTTCCATTAAACTGATGTAGAATTAAACTGATATAGAATTATATCAGAATAATTTATTTTAAAAAATTCCTACTTGAATGGGAGTGACTTTTACCTAGGAAAGTACATAAAACTGGGTGTCTTGAAGAAGTTCTTTCCTGTGCTATAATGGAGTGTTTTCAGGAAACAAGGTGTCAGACACCCCCACCCCGCCACTCCCCCAGGAGGGAAGGTGGAAAGTAGGGGTTCTCAGAGTGCCAGGGTCACAGATTTTTCTGAAAGGTTTCCATGGGGACCCTGGTTGGGCTCATCACTACCTGACGGAACATTCCCTGACTGGCACATTGTCTTTGTAGACATGATGCTGAAAATGCTCTTTCAGCGTCTTGAAGGTTTTTATATTTGAGAAGTTTACAGAGAAACCCCTAGCAAAGGCTTCAGGTTCCTTCTGCTTCTTTGCTCTTCAGTACCTCCCCTAGACCTAGTGTTAGATTAGTTAATAGTGTGATCCTTGGACCAGTAGCATCAGTGTCTCCTGGAAACGTGTTAGAAAAGCAGATTCTCAGGCCCTGCTGAATCAGAAACTCTGGAGGTGGGGCCCAGCAATCTGTCTTTAAGAAGCCCTTTGGGTGCGTCTGCTGTACGAAATTTGAGTTACTGACACACGTCTGCTCTCTACCTGGCCCTTGCACAGGCATCTGGATCCTCTTGGAATCTCTACTCCCCAGTGCCCCATCCTGGAATTTTCTAGTCCCTGCTACTTGAAGGCTGTCTTCCACAGCCCCTACGCTTCCTGGCTTTGGTTTCTAGTGAGTTCTGTGGTATGTATGTCCATGTTTGTGACATTCTGGGAGGGGTGGCCCAGGCTGTGATTTGCCACCTACTCCTGGTGTTAGTGGTATTCAGAAGGGAAGGTCTTAGTGGTGTTCAGAAGGGAAGGGAGAAGCTTAGTGGTGTTCAGAAGGGAAGGGAGAAGCTGTGCTCGTGTGTTTCCCATTAAACAGAGAGACTGACACTCTCTATAGCTGTTTTATTTTTACTTTATCTCCCTGTCAACTTCACAGTGTAATAAATGCAGTTTATGTAAACATCTCTCCTGGGAGATGCATAAATATAAGTATTTATGTGAACACATAAAGTCTGCATATGTGGGTAATCTCCCCATACATATCATTTATTTATCCATCATTACATACCTGTGGTGTCTAGCTGATTCCTCTACCTTACTTCTGTCTCTGTACCCATCTCTACCTGAACATGTAGTAAATATTTTATTTTGAAAATAGACAAATATTATGTTTCCTTTGTGTTTTCTCTTTCACTGTGGAGCCTTCCCTCTGCTGGGGCTTCACTGTGAGACCCGCAGGACTCAAGGTCCTTTGGGAGGTCCTGGCTTCTCCTGAATCCTCTCTCACCTCTCCTGTTCTAACTGCTCTCTCTGGCCAGCTCTGCTGGAACAGACGGTATTGCCTGCCACCCTATGGCCGCAGGTGACACAGCAGAGGTGTGGGTGGCTGTCTCTTGACTGATTCCTAGTCTCACCTCTGAACCTGGGTTCCCACATGCATGGATTTAAGCACTGTCTTTCTGAGGAAGGGACTGTGCTCATTTTCCTCATCTCCTCTTGAGGGGCTGTTTCCCGTGTTTATTGACTCCTCGTTTGTGCCCATCACTTGCTAATGTTATCCGTGCTGCCCTCTCTCTCTGTGTAAGATGGGAAAGCCTCCACACTTGACTGTCTCTTGTTTTTCATCCAATGTTACTCCCTGAATATACCCTCCAGGGGTATCTGTCTTCTTTGTTCCACATCTAGCACAATCCTTGTGTATCCACCTCCCTAAGGACTGTTTCTTTTTTTAAATATATATTTAAAAAATTTTATTTATGGCTGCGTGTGTCTTCGTTTCTGCGCGCAGGCTTTCTGTAGTTGCAGCGAGAGGGGGCTACTCTTCATTGTGGTGCGCGGGCTTCTCATTGTGGTGGCTTCTCTTGTTGTGGAGCACGGGCTTTCGGCACGCGGGCTTAGTAGTCGTGGCTCGCAGGCTCTAGAGCACAGGCTCAGTAGTTGTGGTGCACGGGCTTAGTTGCTCCGTGGCATGTGGGATCTTCCCAGACCAGGGCTCGAACCTGTGCTCCCTGCATTGGCAGGCAGATTCTTAACCACTGCGCCACCAGGGAAGTCCCAAGGACTGTTTCTTTATAGTGATTTTATGCACAAACTCCATATGTTCTTCCTGCCTCCTGTATCCCCATGAGCACCTCTCTCTGCCCCCATCTAATTATTTCTTCCCTCTCTCGTATTCTATTCTGTTAGTTTTCTGCCCTGAAAGTTGACTGCTAGCTTCTTAGTTTTCTGCCTTAATTTCTAAGTCATAGATTACTTTCAGGCTAAAAGTTTCCTTCTAGCCACTGTTTTATTCCTCATCATTCATTGGAAATTAAATCAATTTTTAATAATTTGACTCATCAGTGATTTAGACTAGCCCTTCTTCCCCAGTTCTGGAGTTTTGTTTTTCCCTTTTGTGGTCATTTTTATTTAAACTTTTGACCTTACTGAAACTAGAACTTCCGTCCAAAAATGTATATAGAGCTGAAGTTTTTGCCCTGTTTTTTTTTGGCACTGTGTTTAAGGTGGTATCTCTGGGTATTCAGGTAACCTCATTCCACAGATTTCAATCTGAAGTATTTTCACTATTGTTTCTTCCAATGATTTTGTAGATTGCAGGTCAATTTCTTATTCAACTTATCAGTGACACAGTAGTTTGTATGGCTTTTAATTTCAAAGAATATTTTTTCACTTTTTTTCTTTTTAACTGATTTTTATCTGATGTTAATTGTAACCAGATATGTTCCCTAGATAGGCATGAGTAGATTTTTTTCCATTGTGTTTATAATTTAAATGGATTTTCACATCTTTGAGCCTCAGAGCCCAGATAAGAGTGTGGGAAATAGGACTCCTCAAAGGACAGAGATTAAATCTCAAAGCTCTTAGATTTATTAAGCAAACTCAGGTCCAGGGTAAAAGGGTTCTGTACCCCCAATTCCAGTGTGTGGAGTTTTTTTCCTCCACACATCCAAGCAATTCTGGGACACCAAATGAGTGTCCTACAATTCAACTCAATTCTGACACTGTTTACCCAGAGATAGGATCAGATTCCACAGGTGAGGGGCTCAGTCCTGCAAGACTGTTCCCCGCTCCACCTACCCAAGGTACCAGTCATAAGTCCAGGTTGTCACCTGGGCTTCTGACCAAGTGGCTATAGATTGGAGGTTCCAACAACGCCTTCCTCATTTAATTTGCTGGAGTGGCTCACAGAATCCAGAGAATCATTTTACTTACTAGATTACCAGTTTATCATAAAAGATTATAACTCAGGAACAGCCAGATGGAAGAGATGCATAGGCCAAGGTATCGGGGAGGGGTGCAGAGCTCTCATGCTCTCTGAACACGCTACTCTCCCTGAATCTCTACCAACCTGGAAGCTCTCCAAACCCCATCCTTTTGGGGTTTTATGGAGGCTTCATTACATAGGTGTGATCGATTAAATCATTGGTCTTTGGCGACTGATTCAATCTCCAGTCCCTTTCCCCTCCCTGGAAGGGAGAAAGGGGAGAAAGTTCTCAGAGCCCCATCATCACCCAATCTGCTGTGATGTTTGATTTATTATAGATAACCTGTCAGCCTGGATCTCTCTTCACAGACTGTGTATACATGTCTACACATAAGGATCTGGATTATCTCAGGATCCCCTCT
>NW_020185321.1:6387241-6545735 GCF_003031525.2 Neophocaena asiaeorientalis asiaeorientalis
GGCTCCCCCACCCCCCACCCTCCATCCCTTCTCTGACACTTTTTAGTCCCTCCATTTAATTTGTGCTCCTCTCAGCCCCATGCCTGACTTTGGTGCCCACTGAGTTCTTTTAGAAACATTCCACATTCAGGGATATGAAATCCTTGGTGAGGTCTGTCAAGGATTGGAATAGGGTGCTGGGCTGATCCTCCTTCCTGAACCCCTGTGCAGTCGGGGAGGCTGATGCTAACATGCAAACCTTTTTCTTTTTTACTTCTCCAGGCAAAGGGATATTGGGAAAGATTCTGGAGTAGAGTGTTAAGATTTAGGAGTATTCTTTGAATATTTGCACCATGATGGGCCTTGGAGGTGCTTTGAGTGGAGTAGTTATCAGGAAATTGTGGATTTTAAGGAAGTCAGGAAAGAAGAGATCACTGACAATTCAACAATTCAGGGTAAGCTCCTAAAGGACTCTTTCTGGCTACTTAATGCCCAGAAGCCAACCCCTCACCTCTTATCAAAGCTATAGGCCACTAGGTGCCAATGAGGTTCATGTAGCATCAGATCTATCTATGCTTTTCCTTAATATGGGGATTTGGGGTACAGAATTTAAGGAAGCACCAAAAACACTCAGTCATCAAGATAAATATTTTAATGTATTATCTTAAAAAGAAAAATGATGAACAAAATCTCCCCCTCCCCCCAATCCGTGATGAACAAAACTGTCAAATTATGCCTCCTCTTCACCCCTGTCTCCCTCACCATCACCACCACCACCACCACCACCACAAGCTCAGAAAGTTTCCTCCAAGCGATACCTGTGCCAGGGTTTGCTGGCTCGAGCCGTGGGGCTTCATTATACTACTACCACCAGGGAACCTTTTGCTCTTTACCCAAGTCCACCCTCTCCACTCCTCAAAATCCCGGGCACACAAGACGAAAGCCACTCCCACCGCCATTCCAAGTTGGCCCAAGCCAATCCCGCTCTCTCCGAAAACAGCCTTGGTGTTCCCTGTCTATAGTGGCGCCCCCTCCCAACCTCGAGGACGTAAAGCCGGTGTCGCTTCTATCTGGGCGTCCCAACAGAGCATCACCCCGCTTCCCCACCCTCCAAGTGCTTTACTCTGAGCCGCGCCCACATCGGCCCGCTCTGGTCCAGCCCGTGCCGACCCTGGTTTCAGCTCCGGGAAGGGGACACCAGTGGAGACTTGGGTGGGGAAGCTTAGCTCCTCCGCGCCGCTGCAGGTCAGTGCGCACAGTCTGGTCACCCGCCGCCGCAACACCGGGCTCCAGGACCACATTTCCTAGACTTCTCGGCGGTGTCCGCGACGCTCTCGTGGCCTGCAGATCTCATTGGCCCTCGGCGGAGAAACTGGTGAACCTCGCGGTCTGGGCACCTTAACAACGGGCTCCTAAATTTGGCTGTAAAAGAGGTGCAGATGTGAGAGTCACCCTGCCATGGAGAAGCCCACGCCCTCCTCCTTTCCACCCCAAGACTACACTCTCCAGAGGCCTCTGCGGCCACTTCCGCCCTCTCTTCCGCTCGCCCCTTAGCGTGAGGCGTTGGCGTAACAGGAACACTTCCGGCGGGTGGAGTCCGCCCATTAGGCTGGCTGGTAACGGTGTAGACAACTGTATTCGGGTCTTTCTCACACCTCTGCTCTTGGTTCCCGAGCTTCAGCCTCAGAATCGGTAACGTGCACCCGGCGTTCCGTGAGTGCCCAATAGTCACTGCCTCGTCCACTCAGCACGTCCTCATGCTTGTCCCGGTTTTACTCACGAGGACACAGTCTGCCTTAGGGACAAACCCTTACTCCACTGCTGGAGGATATGGGCTTCACTCTCTGGCCAGAGCTTGGGGCTGAGCTTGAGGGTGCTCTGTCACCCTGGGCCCTTTCTCCAGGAGGCTAGATGGGAATTGGCTTGTGGTGGTGAATTCTGTGACACTCCCAATCCCCAGTAGTGGGGCTCTGGAGCACACCCCGTCTGCACATGGGAGGGGTTTTCTAACTAGGCATGCTCTTTTTTCTCTTCACATCCTCAGATCTGCCTTCTGAGACTTTGCCCTTCATCAGGGAGAGCACTCAGGAGATCAGGAAAATGGCCACGAGGCTCCTGAAAGCCAAAAAAGAGGTGAGAATTCCCGTAAAATTCCATCTTGGCTGTCAAGAGGATGAATCCATTCCCCTTTCTTGCTCTGGAGGCTGCCTTGTTGGTATTGGGCAAAGCACTTTCCTGGTCCTGGAGGAGTGGCTTACATGGAGTTTCCCTCAACATTTCTTTATGCTCCATCCATACTTCAGTCATCCTCGAAGTAGTTAATTGTGAACAACACACATGGAGCAATTTAAATAAAAATACAGGGACATCCAGGCTTAATTGTCCAGTGATAAGGATGAAAGGCAGGGACAGCAGAGTAGACTGTGGCCTGAAGTGGCTAGGGAGGACTTCCAGGAGAAGTAGGGCTGTTTGAACTACCCCTGCGAGTCTGGTACATTGGAGAATTGGTGAAGACATACCAGTGGGAGGGCAGGAAGAATGGTTAGTCTGAGGCTGGGCCACTGGGCACACTGCCCTTAACACAGTGTGGGAAGGTCATATTTTAGGTTGATTTTTAAATAATGCACTGGTGAAGATACAGACTATCTTCACCAGTACATGATATAGTCTAACCTGAATTTTACATTTGAGAGCATTTTCAGCATCTGGCAATGGGGAGATTTCAGCAAAAATTCTGGATTGCTTGCCTCTCAGAAAATAAACTGCACTCTACTTTGGTGTCAGGGAATTTGAGCTGAACAGTGTCTGCATCATTTGGACAGGTCCTGCAGAGTCTATTTGCTGTAGTTTCCATAGTATCCTCCATACTGAGGTTGAAACCATTGAAATCTAACGTTTTGCCTGTCTCTGTAATTTTTATTACCTGCCTGGCCCCAGAAGGATTTTTATTTTCCACCTCTCTGAGTCTGGGTGGCCAGGTCAAGTGCCAGGCT
Source organism: Neophocaena asiaeorientalis asiaeorientalis (assembly GCF_003031525.2). NCBI lineage: Eukaryota > Metazoa > Chordata > Mammalia > Artiodactyla > Phocoenidae > Neophocaena > Neophocaena asiaeorientalis. The sequence goes on from NW_020185321.1 coordinate 6,390,214, forward strand.
GAGGAGTGTAGACTTTGAGTAAGATGGATTTATTTTTTTTTTTTTTTTTTTTTTTGCGGTACACGGGCGTCTCACTGTTGTGGCCTCTCCCGTTACGGAGCACAGGCTCCGGACGCTCAGGCTCCGCAGCCATGGCTCACGGGCCCAACTGCTCCGCGGCGTGTGGGATCTTCCCGGACCGGGGCACGAACCCGTGTCCCCTGCATCGGCAGGCGGACTCTCAACCACTGCGCCACCAGGGAAGCCAAGTAAGATGGATTTTGAAGGATGTTGAGAAGGGATTTGACATAGGAAATCAGAGCTATAGGCACATAGGAACTTAAGGGGGAACTTTCTAACCCCTGAGAATGGTGACTATGATGAGTTTGACTTAATTGAATGTGACTGATATTTATTGAGCACCAACACAGTTGCCAGGCTTGTTTACTATCATTTTTGATATGCACTACCTTTGTTATTTCAGATCTGCCTTCGTTGTCTTGATTTCTTGTTTTTTCTTAAAATAAATTTATTTATTTTAATTATTTATTTTTGGCTGAGTTGGGTCCTCATTGCTGTGCATGGGCCCTCTCTAGTTGCGGTGAGCGGGGGCTGCTCCTCCCCATGGTACACGGGCCCCTCATCGTGGTGGCTTCTCTTGTTGCGGAGCATGGGCTCTAGAGTGCAGGCTCAGTAGTTGTGGTGTACGGGCTTATTTGCTCGGCGGCACGTGGGATCCTCCCGGACCAGGGATCGAACCCGTGTCCCCTTCATTGACAGGCGGATTCTTAACCACTGCACCACCAGGGAAGCCTTCTTGGTTTATTCTTAATCCTGGTCTCCATGTTAGATATTTACAATTTCCTAGGCATTATCAGAACAACTTTGAGAGTTCTGCATTTCTCATTTGTAAAATATTATATTCATCTGAAAAGTGTTAGTACCAAGAATGCATGGGAAATCTGGGGCATTTCCTAAGGTAACATTGAATCTTTTGTGTGTACTTTCTTCCCCACTTATAATGTTACTAGGGAAGCATTCTGATTTTCTGAGAAAAGCCAGAAATTTGTGTGAGCTGACTTTTCCTGCTCTTAATACTTTAAAAAAGAAAAAAGAAGAAAAAGCATTATGAAAACATGATGAAAGTGCACAAGCATTTGAATTGGTAAGTTGTTTAAGATGAAACCTGTGTGCCTAGAGGAGTACCTGGCACACACGATATGTTTGGTGCATGGAGGAACCACACCTTAAAGAAATTAATTTGAAGGAACTAATAAGTAACAAGGGAGTTTCTGTTTGTTTTGATATGTTATTTGGGGCATGTAATTAACCACATATTTCAGGGGGTTTGACGAGGATTTCCGGGTACTCTAATATGCATGACATCTGAATTACACAAAACAATTTAAGCAAATATACAGTAGGATATTAGCTATCACTGCCTGAGAGGGTAAAGTAGAATTTGTAACAAATGAGTTGGGCTGGCAGGCACATCATGTTACTAATTCTTAGTATTTTCTCCTTGATTCCATTGAACAAATTTGCTGAATGTTTACTGTTTGCAGAACTCTTGATAGACTACATTCAGGGATGTGTAAAGCACAGCCTGCACACTTATGAGTCTTGCATTTTATTTTTAGATTTCTTTATCATTGGGATTTGGTCAATTTTATATACATACACACACACACCCCTACATACATACATTTTGATAGACCTTAATGATAAGTTCGTATTGGATTAAAGCTAGTGACATTATATCTACTCAGACCCATTTTTTAATAGATGAAGGAACAACCAACATTTATCCAACTGAAAGCGATTTCTATAATAGTGCTTTGAGTGAATGATCCAATCCACTAGTTCTCAATTTGGGGGAACATTTAACTTGTTCCCAATATTTAACTGTTGCAAATAATGCTTCTGTGGTCAACTTTGTGCATGAAATTCTTTTATAGATTTGTATTTATTCTCAAAACTAAAATATGACAAGGTGAGTAGAAATAAATATTTTGAAGCAATGAGCACTCACACCAGTTGGAGCTTTGGAACCCTGCTTGTTCTAAAACATGTGATCCTGTCAATTATTTCTTCCTTTTTTGAGATTCCTTTCTTCCATCACCATGTTTCACTTTACACTATGCAGTTTTTTTGTTTTTGTTACACTATGCAGCGTTACATTCCCAGGGTGGACCTACCAGTGCAGATCTTCTTCTCTCACGTGAATGTTCACAGTAATGTCCTGATTTGTCTCCCCATGCTGATATGTTCCTTTGCTACCCATTGCATCTGTAATCCTCACACCCCCCAAACATTACAGTAACATCACTTTTCTGTTCAGAAGTCTTCCTTCAGTGTCTCAACAACAGTGCCTTAGATATTCAGGGCAGTCTTCACTTCAAATGTGTTCTGTTTATGACATCATGTTCTGACTATTCATTCTGAAAATGTGTTTATTGCCAGCACAGTGAAGTAATCTCATATACACCTTTAATTTAGATTAAATTCACTTTTTAGGCACTTGGCTGGGAAAAGAGAGAAAAATAACTATTCAAGTCATTCAAATAAATCTATCCTCTATCACCTAATGACTTCATGCCTGGGAGGCAGTGAGAAATGGGAGGACTGAATCTGTTGCTGTGTGAATCTCTCTTAGGCGTTTGTGACAGCATGAGCATCTTGGCAATCAATTAACCTTGATCTCAAGGTTAATATTACTTGCAAAGTATTTTTCATGTAACGTGACTCCTTTATCAATGTATAGTTTAGCCTTTGCTTCATAACAAACTACCCAAAACTTACTGACACAAAATAATTTAGGGACTTACCTGGTGGTCCAGTGGTTAAGACTCCGTGCTCCCAATGCAGGGGGCCTGGGTTCCATTCCTGGTCAGGGAACTAGATCCCGCATGCTGTAATAAAAGTTCCCGCATATCGCAACTAAAAGATCCCACATGCTGCAATGAAGATCTCACAGGCGGCAACGAAGATCCCGAGTGCTGCGACTAAGACCCGGTATAGCCAAATAACTAAATAAATATTTAAAAAGAAAAACAAAATAATTTATTAGCACACAATTTGATAGGTCAGCATTTTGAGCTGGGCACAGATGGATGTTTTGCAGGTTTCACTTGTGCTCTTGTTGCTGCAGTCAGCTGGTGGTTTGACTGGGGCTGGGTGACTATCCATGCATGACAGTTACCAAGCTGGTTGTCTCAGGTGTGTTGGTTTTTCTTGGTTCTTCTCCATGTAGGCTTGGGTTTGTTCTAGAGTCTCTGCTTAGGCTTGATCAAACGATGGTCTTGGGTTTCCCTGCACAGCAAGAGAGAGGACAACCCCAATGGACAAGAACGTTTTAAGCCTCAGCTCGTGTTATGTTTGCTAATGTCCCTTTGATCAAAGCAAGGCACATAGCCAAGTGCAGAGTTGTGGAAGGGACTAACACAAGGGTGTAGATATAGGGAGATGTTATACAGTGGGGTTCATTACTGTAACTACCCTCTGGTCCCAGTGATCCATGTCCTTCCCTTGTGTAAGATAAACTCACCTCCTCCCAGGATCCCCAGAAGTTTCATCCTCAAAGTCCAGTATCATATGCATATCAGTCTGGATGTGGCTAAGGCTTCTTCAGTGAAACTTTTTGAGTCAGAGATGTATACTAAAAAGACAATTTATTTGTTTCCCTCTACCCCCAACTACCCACTTAGCACACAGTGGTGAGATATGGACAGGAAAACTGCAATATACACTCCCATTCAAAAAGGGAAGGAGTTGGAGGCACATAGGAGGCCTCTTCATTTTGAACTGTCTACATCCCTTTTAGTAAAGCTGATATGACTTCTTTGGAGGATATATATATATTTTTTTTAATTTATTTTTTTAATTTATATATTTTTGGCTGCGTTGGGTCTTCGTTGCTGTGCGTGGACTTTCCCTAGTTGTGGCGAGCAGAGGCTGCTCTTTTTTGCAGTGCGAGGGCTTCTCATTGCAGTGTCTTCTCTTGTTGCAGAGTATGGGCTCTAGGCACGTGGTCTTCAGTAGTTGTGGGGCACAGGCTCAGTAGTTGTGGCTCGTGGGCTCTAGAGCGCACCCTCAGTGGCTTTCGGGCTTAGTTGCTCCGTGGCATGTGGGATCTTCCCAGACCAGGGCTCGAACCCATGTCTCCTGCATTGGCAGGCAGAGTCTTAACCACTGTGCCACCAGGAAAGCCCTGATATAACTTCTTTAAAAACTCTTTGGGTTTCCCATGTATCAGATTATATTACTCTATTAAACAAAAAGCTACAATCACATTTCCTTTCCAGATAGGCCTCTAATCTTTGGGCAGGGTGTCAGTGCTATGGGACAATACCTGCAAGAATCTCAGAAGCCCTTTTGTCTACGAGGTATCACCTTAACAATTTCAGAGGTCATAACATTTGGGTCTTTTAGCCAAACTCTTGATCTTTACCCTGAGGCCATTTCTTATTTTGAGACTCTTGTTGGCTGGAGAGACTGGAGATGTAAAACAGTTTTATTTTCCAATCCAGCAAGTCCTGGCTTGTCTATATTTCCTCTAACTTATGCTTTCGAACTGCTTAGTTGTTTCTTTAACTCTTCTCTTTCTATACATTATCATGTATAGAAGCTAGGTAGAAGCATCCAACTGAAGCTTTTAACAGGCTTTCAGGAGATCTGTTTAGTCAGATGTGAAAATTCATTAGGTATTTTTTCTTTATTCTAAATTAGTCCCCCAGACTGCTAGCTATGTTGCTACTCAGTGGGAGAGCTTTGAAATGGATCATCCAGTTAGTGTTTACCATACCCTCCCTACATGCATGGGTCTCAGACAAAGAAACCATGAATCTTTCTAGAGCTGCAGGAATACCAGTTGTATTAAACTTGTTGAAATGATGTAGGTTGGTCTGTAACGTAGCTCCTTTGTCAGAGATTTTCAAGGTATGTGTGTGTGTGTTTATTCTGAGGAGGGTCTATAAGATCAGATCACTACAGGGACTGGGCAGGAACTTGAATGAGTGAATAGTCTTTTTCTCTCTAACATTTAATTATGAACAGCTTCAAACATAAAGAAAAAAATACAAAGACTTGTACATTGACATTCACATACCCACCACCTAGATTCAATAATGAGTATTTTGCAACATGTGCTTTACCACCTGTCTATTCACATGTGTAGTCCTCTACCATCATTTCAAGGGTAGTATTCAAATATTGCCTTAAATGCACAATAGAGGACAGAGTTTTATATTCCTTTGACCTTTCAGACTTTCTGTAGGCTGCTACAACCTGCCTGCTCTCTTTCCCAACTAGCCACTTTTCACTCTTTATTCCCTCCCATCTCACATGCCTTGTCTGGAGTACCTAGCCTTCCTCGCTCCTTCATCCTTTGAATCCTGCCTAGCCTTTAAGACCAAGATCATACTGCCCTCTCATGAAACCATTTCTGATCTCTGTATCCTACAGTGACCTCTCCCTCTCCAGATTCCTCTGACCCAGTGATTTGCAACCATGACTATACACAGGAGCCCTTAAAAGTATAAAAGCCTTATCCCTGAAGAGTCTGATTTTATTGATTTGTGGTGGGACCCAAGAATCCGTAATTTAAAACACCACACAGAGGGCTTCCCTGGTGGTGGTTGAGAGTCCGCCTGCCGATGCGGGGGATGCGGGTTCGTGCCCCGGTCCGGGAAGATCCCACATGCCGCGGATCGGCTGTGCCCGTGAGCCATGGCCGCTAAGCTTGCGCGTCCGGAGCCTGTGTTCCGCGACAGGAGAGGCCACAACAGTGAGAGGCCCGCGTACCACAAAAAAGAAAAAACACCACACAGAGAATTCCCTGGCAGTCCAGTGGTTAGGACTTGGCATTTTCACTGCTGAGGGCGTGGGTTCAGCCCCTGGTTGGGGAACTAAGATCCTGCAAGCTGCGCGGCACGGACAAAAACAAAACAAAAACCCAAAAAACAAACAAAAAAACCCCTCACCACACACTTACTGTGTGGAGCAGTCAGTTGTCTGAGTCCTTACATTTATCAACTCATGTGATCCTCAGCACAACCTGGGAGATAAACACTGTTATTCTTAGTTCAGAGAAGAAGAAACTGAGGTGCTGAGAGGTTAACTAGTTTGCCTAAGGGTACACTAGGTGGGGACAGATAGGTTCCAAATCCAGGCAGAGTGTTTTGAATCCAGGCTCTTCACCACCATCCACTTCCATTCCTCAGGCCTGAGCAGTGCAAGTGGCAGTGTGAGGGAGGGGAAGGAGTGAGCCCTGCCTGAAGTATACATAGTGATGGGTTATTCATCCCCTGCCCCAGAGGCTGAGCTGCTTCATGTAGAACATAAATGCTTAGACCAAGTAGTCTCTGAAATTCTTCAAACTCAGCAAGAGAATTATTCTTTTAATGTAGTGTGTATGATGTCTTCCTCCTCTTCCTGCTTAGACTTAAAGCTCCCAATGTGAAAGAACTTTTGCTTTTATCCCCCATAGCCGTGAGCCTAGCATGCTGACAGTGGTAGGTGCACAATGATGCTGGCTGGATAGAGATGGGAGAGTAATGGTCTTTGAACTATTGGCAGAAGGTCATGTATGGGAAGAGAAAAATTCTTTTTTTCATTGGCTGTAAATTAGACACAAGACATATTCACAAGAGAAAAACAATCGGAAATTTATTAACATGTGCATCATGCATACACATGGGAGTACTCAGTGATGGGTAACTCAAAAGGGGTGGTTAGAACTTGAACTTATATAGCATCTTAACAAAATAGCAATAACTTTAGAGAAGTGACAAAACAAAGGAAAAGGACTTTGAGTTTCTAGGCAGCAAATTGTGGGAAGGTTAATAATATATGGGGGAACTAATGGAAGATAAGGGCTAGTTAGTAAAGGTTTGCTATGTAGATTTCTCTGGTGCCTATCCCTGGGCTGATAAGGGTCTAGAGTTGTATCTGGTGATTAATTTCTGTCCTCCTGGTAGAGAGGGGAAGGGGGATACCTTTGCAAATTTATGTTCTGATTTTAGGCAAATGGGAGAGGGCAGAGAGCTTTTCTTGTGTCTGCTTATTAATTGCCTTCAGCTCAAAATAATCCTTATGCCAAAGTGGCATATTTTAGAGTGGTATATTCTGTTACCCTTTATTCATCATCCATAGTAAGGTCTAGAAATCTTCTCTACCTCCTCAGGGATGCCTTTTGATCTCTCATCCTGAGGTGTGGACAAGGCAGACTCCTGGATGAGCAGAGGTGTGTTTTGTGTTAAAAGGCATTCATGGCGTTCGGGGATGTGGCTGTGGACTTCACCCAGGAGGAATGGAGGTTGTTGAGCCCTGCTCAGAGGACCTTGCACAGGGAGGTGATGCTGGAGACTTATAACCACTTGGTCTCACTAGGTAAGAATGGCTTCCCATAGCACTTAAAGTCTGGCTCACAGTATTTTCTATATGTCACAAAGAAAGGCTACTCACAAAGCAGCTTTGTCTTAGGGTTGGGCTTCAAAACAAAAATTTACCTTTTTCCTCAGGTGGATCTGGATTCAGTAGAGTTGAAAGCAGGTAGATTTATTCATATTGTGTATGCCACTCTGCATTTTTTTTTCTTACTCTATCTTGCCCCAAACCCAGGAGATTTTCATTCACCGTGTTAATATGCTGTTTTTCTGATTGGAGTCACCTTTTCTTACTCAACCCTTCTACTGCAGGGAGTTCACTATTCATAGGTCCTCTGTATCACCCTCTGGGTTTCCCTCCATTTTGTCTCTGAGTTCTGGAATGGCCCCTTGAGCTCATAACCAAGAGTCTCCTTTTTTTCTTTCCTTATGAGCAGAAATTCCATTTTGCAAACCAAAACTCATTTCTCAGCTGGAGCGAGGGGAAGAGCCCTGGATAGAGGAGAGGCAACGTCCGCTGAGTCTCTGTCCAGGTGAGTGTGACACAGGGTAGTTGGAACCGTCTGCAGCATGGCAGGTAGGGAAGGATGAGGCATCTCTCAGGTACTGGGAGGAAGCTCTTTTCCAGGCCCCTAGGTCCCTGGTAAGGCTGCCTGGCATGACCTCTTTTCCAGAATATCATCTTCAGTTAAGGGAGGGACTTTCCTGGTTTCTTTGTCGCTTCCCTCCACCAGGAAGCCTCTCTTCCTCGCACTTCGCATTGTTTTCTGCAGAGGATACTAGTGACCAGTTCAGTCTGCTGCCATTTTCAGAAGTGGGCTTCATCCTATTTATTTTTGACTTGATATTTGGAAATTACTTCAAAAGTACAGAAAATTTGCAAAAATAAAAATAGTACAAAGCACATTCTTATGTCCTCTACACATACACATGTATGTATGAACATATATGGCATATATATTTTTATAAAATGGCATCATAAAATCACCTACTAATATTTCACCCAGTTTGCTTTATCATTGGCTTGTGTGTCTCTTGTGTGCATGCTCTCCCTTCTGCCTCCACCATACGTATGTGTATGTATTTATGTATATGTTTATGTATATATATTTGTGTGTACATATATATGTAGGTTCGTATGTGGATGTATGTTAAAAGATTTTCTAAGAATGGTGATATTCTCATATAACCACAGTACAGTTATCAACTTCAGTAAACTTAACTTCAACACAGTAATTTTATCTAATACCTATCACCTACCTCTCATAATCATCAGTAGACACAGTAATATTTTTTCCTCTCCAGAACATGACCCAGTAGTGCATTTACGTGGCATATCTATTTAGTCTCTCTTAATATAGACCATTTCAATAACCTCTCTTTAGGAGTATACAGTTCCACAGCTCCTTTTTTAATAGCTTCATTGAGTAATAACTTAAATACCATAATCTACTTATTGTAAGTGTACAGTTCAATTATTTTGAGTAAACATTCCATCACTCTAAAAAGTTACCTTGTGCCCATTTGCATCTATTTCTCCTCCCATTTGAGCTCCAGGAAACCAGTGATATGCTGTCTCTATAGATTTGCTGTTTCTGGACATTTTATATAAATGGTATCATAAAATATATATTTGTCTTTGTATCTGACTTCAATACATAATGTTTGAGGTTCAGCATAATGTTTTTGAGGTTCATCCATGTTGCAGCATGTACTGGTAATTCATTCCTTTTTATTGCCATATAATATTCCACTGTATTGATATACCACATTTTGTCTAGCTATTCACAGGTTGATGTGAATTGGATTGTCCACTTTTTGGTTATTGTGAATAGTGCTGCTAGGAATAGTCATGTACCAGTCTTGATGTGGACATATGTTTTCACTTCTCTTGGGTAGATAACTAAGACTAGAATTTCTGGATTGTATGGTATGTTTATGTTTAACCTTTTAAGAAACTGCATAATTATTTTCCCAAGTGGCTGTACATTTCTATTAGCATTTATGTTTTACATTTCTATTATGTTTATATTTTCTATTTTTGCATTTTCTAGTAGCAGTGTTTTAGAGTGTCAGTTTCTCTACATCCTTGCTAGCACTTGGAATTGTCTCTAATTTTGATTACAGACATTCTAGTGGGTGTGTAGTGGTATTGCATTGTGGTTTAATTTGCATTTCCCTAATGACTGATAATGTTAATCTTTTCATGTGCTTATTAACCATTTGCATATCTTCTTTGGTGAAATAGCTACTCAGTTCTTTTGCCCATTTTTAAGTTGGATTGTTTGTCTTCTTTTTGAGTTGTAAGAATTTTTCATAAATTCAAGACACAAGTCCTATATCACATACAGGATTTACAATTATTTTCAACTATGGAATGAAGTTTCAGAAAAAAGACAAGTCTGTGGATTGTCTTTTCATTCTCTTAATGGTGTCTTTTCAAGCATAAATGTTTTAAATTTTGATGATGTTCAATTTAACAATTTTCTAATGGATTGTGCTTTTTGTGGTGTAACTATGAAGTTTGCTTAACTCGAGGCCACATAGATTTTCTTCTTTGGTTTCTTCTAGAAGTTTTATATTTTTAGCTTTTACACTTAAGCCTGTGATCCATTTTTAGTTAATTTTTATGTGTCATGTGTGGTGAAAGTCTAAATTCATTTTCTTGCATATGAATATTCAATTGTCCTGGCAGTATTTGTTAAAAATAGTATGCTTGACATAGAGAATGGACTTGAGGACACGGGGAGGGGGAAGGGTAAGCTGGGATGAAGTGAGAGAGTAGCATGGACATATATACACTACCAAATGTAAAATAGATAGCTAGTGGGAAGCGGCCACATAGCACAGGGAATCACCTCAGTGCTTTGTGACCATCTGGAGGGGTGGGATAGGGAGGGAAGGAGGGAGACGCAAGAGGGAGGAGATGTGGGGATGTGTGTATATGTGTGGCTGATTCACTTTGTTATAGAGCAGAAACTAACACACCATTGTGGGACAGTTGTGCTCCAATGAGGGTGTTAAGAAAAAAAAAAATAGTATGCTTTCCCTCATTCAGTTGCCGTGGCTCCTTTGTCGAAATCAGTTGACTGTAAATGATTCATTTCTGGACTCCTAATTTTGTTCCATCGATCTCTGTGTTTCTTCATATGACAATAGCACACTATCTTCATTACTGGGGTCTTATATTAAGTTTTGAGGTTGAGGAGTGTAAATACTCTAACTTTTTCAAAATTATTTTGGCTATTCTGTGTTTTTTGAATTGGCACATAAATTTGGGGGTCAGATTGTCAATTTCTACAAAACAAAACAAGACTTACTCTCGTTTTGATAGGGTTTGCATTGAATTTATCAATCAATGTAGGGAGAATCACTGTTTTAATAATATTGAGTCTTCTAATTTATGGTTGTCTATTTAGGACTTTAATTTTTCTCAGCAATGTTTTAAAATGTTCACCTTACATGTCTTGTAATACTTGTGTCAAATTTATTCCTCGATATTTTATTATTATCTATGTTATTGTGAATGGTATTGTTTTCTTAATTTCATTTGTGGAATGTTCATTGCTAGTATGTAGAAATACAATTGATTTTTGTATTTTGAGCTTTTATCATATTACCTTATTAAATACAATGATTACTTATTGTCTCTTTATTGAGGATTCCTTGGAATTTTGTACGTCCTGGCTCCTATAATCTGTGAACAAAAAAAGAGAGGTTTACTTCTTCCTTTCCAATTTAGATGTCTTTAACTTCTCCTCTTCCTTGTTCTGCTACTCCCCTCCTTTAGCCTTTTGGCTAGAACTTCCAGTGCAGTGTAGAATGGAGTTGTTGATAACAGACATTCTTGTCTGGTTTCTGAACTTAGAGGAAAATATTCAGTCTTTTATCATTAAATATGATGTTAGCTGTAAGTTTTATATAGATGCCCTTTATCAGGTTGAGGAAGTTCCATTCAATTCCTAGTTTGTGGAGTATTTTTTAAGAATGGGTATTGGATTTTGTTAGATGTTTCTGCATCTGTTGAGATGTTCATGTAGTTTTTGTCTTTATTTTGTTAGTGTGGTGTATTTCATTAATTGATTTGCAGATGTTAAATGAGCTTTGCATTCCTGGAATAAATCCTACTTTATTATAATGTATAATTCTTTTTGACTTGCTGCTGGATTTAGTTTTCTAATATTTTGTTAAGGATTTTTTTACCTCTGTTCATGAAGGGTATTTATCTGTATTTTACTTTCTTTTTGATATCTTTGTTTGTTCTGGTATCAGAATAATAACTACATATAATGAGTGGTGAAATTTTCTCTCCTCTATTTTCTGTAAGAACTTGTGAAGAATTTCTTCTTTAAGTATTGGTTAGAATCCCCCAGTGAAGACACTTGAACAAGGGCTTGTCTTTGTGTGAAGACTTTTAATTACTAATTCAATCTTGTTACTTATTAAAGGTCTATTCAGATACTCTAGTTTTTATTGAGTTAGTTTTGGTAGTTTGTGTTTTTCTAGAATTTTTCTGTTTTGCCTTTGTTGTCCAGTTGTTGGCATAAAGTTGTTTATACTACTTTTAATCCTTCTAATTTCTGTGAGGTCAGTAATGATGTTCCCTCTTTCTTTCTTGATTTGGTAATTTCTGTCTTCTCTATTTTTTCTTGTTCATTCTAGCTAAAGATTGTTCAATTTTGTTGATCTCTTCAAAAATCAACTTTTAATTTCATTGATTTTCTCTACTCATTCTGGTTTTCTACTTGATTAATTTTTTATAAATGTATTATTTCTTTCCTTCTGCTTATTTATTAATTTGCTCTTTTTGTAATTTCTTAAGATAGAAGCTTAGACAGTTGATTTGAAACCATTCTTCTTCCTTAATGCAGGCATTTAAACCTATAAATCTCTCTCTAATCACTTCTTTAGCTACATTCCATAAATTTTTTTCATCCCATAAATTTTATTATGCTGGGTTTTGTTTTCATTCTGTTCAAAATATGTTTCAATTTCTCTTCTGATTTCTTCTCTGTCCCTTTGTTACTTAGAGGTATCTTGTTTAATTTCTACATATTTGTGGATTTTCCATCTTTCTTTCATTTGTTGATTTCTAATTTCACTCCTTTGTGGTAGAAAAACATGCTTTATATAGCTTTAATGGTTATTTGTTTTTTGGCCTAGCAGATGATCTGTTCTGAAGAATGGTCTATGTGCACTTAAAAAGAATATGCATTCTGCAGTCATTGGATAGAATGTTCCATACATATCAGTTTGGTCAAGTTGGTTTATTAAGTTTTCTGTATCCCTGGAGATTTTCTGTCTAGTTGTTTCTATTATTGAGAATAGAATAGTGAAATTTCCAATTATTGTTGAATTATCTAATTCTTCTTTTAGTTCTGTAAGTTTTTGTCTCATGTATTTTGGGGCTCTGTTTTTAGTTGTGGATACCTTTATAATTGTTTTACTTTTCTGATTTATTGCCCTTTTGTCTTTATGAAATAGCTCTCTTTTTGTCTAGCAATAATCCTTGTCTTGAAATCTATTTTGTCTACTATTAATATAGTAGCCATTCCATTTCCCTTGTGATTATGTGATTACTGTTTGCATGGTATATCTTTTTTCATCCTTTTAACTTTTAACCTACTTGTGTTTTTGGATCCAGAATGTGTCCCTTGTAAATAGCACATTGTTTGATATTGCTTTTTTAATCTAGTGGGATAATCTCTGCCTTTGGTTTGGAGTGTTCAGTTTGTTCATATTTAATATAATTATTGATATGGTTTAAATCTGCCATTTTGCTATTTATTTTTAATATGTCTCATGTCTTTATTTCTCTAGCCTCTTTTATGGCATATTGTTGGATTTTTTTATTTAAGTGTACTATTTTCATATCACTCTTGATTTTAAATTTGTTTTGGAGTTATTTCTTAATGCTGCTCTAGGAAATAAAATATGCACCTTAATTTATCACAGTCTACCTCTAATTAATACTAACTTAGTTCCAGTAAAATATGTATACATATATTATAAAGCCAACAATATTGTGTTATATTTATTGCCTTTTAAATAGTTTTTTATATTTTAGAGAAATTTAGAGGAAAATATACATATGTTACCTTTTATATTTACCCACATATTTGCCAGTTTCAGTGGCCTTCATTTCTTTCTTTTCTTTTCTTTTCTTTTGATCCTGCTGCGTGGCATGCGGGATCTTAGTTCCCTGACCAGGGATCAATCCTGCGCCCCCCCGACAGTGGAAGCACGGAGTCTTAACCACTGCACTGCCAGGGACGTCCCTCAGTGGCCCTCATTTCTTCTTGTGGATTTGAGTTAGTGTCTCGTGTCAGTTCTTTTCAACCTGAAGGACTTACTGAGTATTTCTTATAAGGCATGTTTGCTATCAACAGATACTCTGAGTACTTGTTAATCTGAGAATATCTTTATATTGATTTCTCTCTTTTTTGGCTGCATGATGTGGCTTGTGGGATTGTGAGATTTTAGTTCCCTGACCGGGGATTGAACCTGGGCCCTCAGCAGTGAGAGCTTGGAGTCCTAATCACTGGACCTCCAGGGAATTCCCTCAATTTCACTTTTTTTTTTTGTTTGTTTGTTTTTGCGGTATGCGGGCCTCTCACTGTTGTGGCCTCTCCCGTTGCGGAGCACAGGCGCCGGACGCGCAGGCTCAGTGGCCATGGCTCACGGGCCCAACCGCTCCGCGGCATGTGGGATCTTCCCGGACCGGGGCACGAACCCGTGTCCCCTGCATCGGCAGGCGGACTCTCAACCACCGCACCACCAGGGAAACCCTCAATTTCACTTTTGAAGCATAGTTTTGTGAGAATAGAATTCTTCATAGATAGAAGTCTTTTCTCTTTTATTCCAGCACCTTAAATACATTATTCCACTGCCTTCTGGTCTCCATTGTCTCTGATGAGAAGTTAGCACTAGTCATGTGGTTTTTCCCCTTGTACATACATGTGGAGTCATTTTTCCTTTGCTGTTTTCAAGATTTCCTTTTTGTCTTTTTTTTTCTGATAGTCAACATTTTGGCTATGATGTGTCTAGCTAGGATCTCTTTGTGTTTATTTTGGGGTTTGTTGAGCTTCTTGGATCTGTAGATTGTTTTTCATCTAATTTGGAAGATTTTGGTTTTTTTTTTAATTTGGAACTTTTTAAGCCATAATTTCTTCAGATTTTTTTCCTGCTCTTTTCTCTCTGTCTTCTCCTTCCTGAGTTACCATTACACATAGGTTTGGTTTACCTGATGGTGTCTTACAGGTTTCTGGGCTCTTTGTTTTTCTTCAGTCTTTCTTTAACTCTGTTCTTCTGTTTTAGGTAATTTCTATTGATTTATCTTCAGGTTCACTTGTTCTGTTACAAAGTCAAATATGTTGTGGTATCTCTCTAGTAACTTCGTAATTTTAGTTATTTTACTTTTTAATTTCACAATTTCCTTTTGTTTCTTATTAATAGTTCTTATTCTTTGTTGAGATTCTCCATTTTAAGTTGTTATCATACTTACCTTTAATTTTTCACACATTGTTTTCTTTAGTTCTTTGAATATATTCATAGTATCTGCTTTGAAGTCTTTTTTTTTTCCCTGTATCAGCATCTGGGCCCACTCATCAACAGTTTCTATTGGCTGCATTTTTTTCCCTAGGTGTGTGTCACTCTTTCCTGTTTCTTTGAAAACTGGATAATTTAGATATTATATTGTAGCCATACAATAAACAGGTTGCAGGCTGGATTTGGCCCACTGAGCAGGTTTACTGTTTCCTACAATAAAAATGTAAAGCATAAAATGTGAAATAAAAAATAGATTTTGGGAAGTATGGCTGAATGGGAGACAGCTTGTGATGTGAACATATGAATGACCAGTAGGCAAAGCAAAATGGCCTAGGCAGCCCTACCTATGACTGCTTTGACTAAAAACATTCTTTATTCAGCAGGATCAAAGCTAGAAATTCAACCTTGTCCCTCCCGTCCTCTGGCATTCTCTAGTCAGCAAGCCCTCAGCCAACATGTGTGGCTCAGTCATCTCCCTCAGTTTTTCTCAAGTTTATGTGCAGGAAATCATCTCCATTCAGGGAAACAATATTCAGAAGATCAGAAACAGCAGCAGGAGCAAGTCTTTGATCAAACCTGCTCAAGCAACAAAGCAGAAATTCAAGAGAGAGAAGAAGATTCCAAGCTTTTGTTTGGGAGAGTAAGTAAAAGCAGCACTTCAAAGGCATTCTCCAGAACCCTGGAAGAACAGCCAGTAAGGTCCAAGGAAGACAACACAGTGGTGGGCATAGTGCCCAGCCCTGCCCAGAGGACAAACCTTGAGGAAACAGACAAAATATTACATGGTTTAGAAGTCTCAGGATTTGGAGCAATCAAATATGGAGAGTTTGGGCTAGGCTTTATCAAGGAGTCAAACCAGCTCAGCCTCCAGAAGACACACACAGGGGAGACCCCTTACATGTACACTGAGTGGGGAGAAAGCTTTAGCAGTATGTCAGTCCTCATCAAAAACCAGAGGACACACTCTGGGGAAAAGCCTTTTGTGTGCAGGGAATGTGGACGAGGCTTTACTTGGAAGTCAAACCTCATCACACACCAGAGGACACACTCAGGGGAGAAACCGTATGTGTGCAAGGAGTGTGGACGAGGCTTTACTTGGAAATCAAACCTCTTCACACATCAGAGGACACACTCAGGGGTCAAGCCTTATGTGTGCAAGGAATGTGGGCAGAGCTTTAGCCTGAAGTCAAACCTCATCACACACCAGAGGGCACACTCTGGGGAGAAGCCTTACATTTGCAAGGAATGTGGACATGGCTTTCGCCAGCATTCACACCTCATCAGACATAAGAGGACACATTCAGGAGAGAAGCCTTATGTTTGCAGGGAGTGTGAGCAAGGCTTTAGCCAGAAGTCACACCTCATTAGACACTTAAGGACACACACAGGAGAGAAACCTTATGTGTGCACAGAATGTGGGCGTCACTTTAGCTGGAAATCAAACCTCAAGACACACCAGAGGATACACTCAGGGGTTAAACCTTATGTGTGCCTGGAATGTGGGCAGTGCTTTAGCCTGAAGTCAAGCCTCAACAAACACCAGAGGTCACACACAGGGGAGAAGCCATTTGTATGCAGGGAGTGTGGGAGAGCCTTTACCCGGAAATCAACCCTCATCACACACCAGAGGACACACTCAGGAGAGAAGCCATTTGTATGCACAGAGTGTGGGTGAGGCTTTAATGGTAAGTCAACCCTCATCTCACACCAGAGGACACATTCAGGGGAAAAGCCTTTCATATGCAGGGAGTGTGGTAGAAAGTTTAGCCAGAAGCCAAACCTGTTTAGGCACAAGAGGGCACATTCAGGGAGTATATCCTTTGTGTGCAAGGAGTGTGGACAAGGCTTTTGTGATAAGTTAACTCTCATTACACACCAGAGGGCACACTCGGGGGGGAAGCCTCATGTATGCAGGGAGTGTGGGCAAGGCTTTAGCCAGCAGTCGCACCTTATTAGACATCAGAGGATCCATTCAGGAGAGAAGCCTTATATTTGTAGGAAGTGTGGGCGAGGCTTTACTCGGAAATCAAACCTCATCAGACATCAGAGGACACACTCAGGATAGAAACCTTGTGTGGACAAGTAGTGAAACCTTTAGCCAATAGTCACACTGCATGAGACACCAGAAGTCCCACCCGGGGCTGTAGCTTTAGTAATAAGTCAGCCATTGCCAGACACTAAAGTAGAAACATCTTATGTGTGATGGGAGTGTTCACGAGACTAATGGTAAGGGTCAACGTCTCCAATCCACCTGAAGGAGAATTGCTGGCCCATTTTCAGGGGCTCTGGCTTTCCCTAGTGGGGATGGTAGGTTGTGGAAGGTCTCTCAGGTAACTTGATGGAGAGAGTACTTATTAAGTAGGTTGAAATTAGAGAATTGATACTATTCCAATATCATTTCCCAAGTATACTTGAACACTCCTTCCACAGTAACCTGGATGTTACAAAAACAGCAATTCTAGAGTCCATCTCTTGATGTCTGTCTTACCTTCTGAGAACAAGAGACAGAAACCATGGCTGATTTAATCTTGGTTCCACAGAGCATGACCCAGCAGAGTCAGCTTCAGGGAGAGTTTGGAAAATGGTCAACTCATGGGGACAGAGATAGTGCTTGGGTAGAAGGTTTTATTATACAAAAGGCTGACAGGTAAGAAAGATTGTAGGTATCCTAGCTCTGAGTTTGGGAAGAGGTGTCCATTTTTGGAAATATCGTATCTTTGCTTGCTTCCTGGGGCTGTCTCTGGTTTTCAGGTTGAATCCATACTGAAAATGTTTTTATTGACTAGTGTTTTTAGACTAGAAATATACTATGTAGTGTTATGAAGAAAATATATACACATATACACACATATACAGAAATACAAAATGAAATTACTTTCTATTCTTCTTTGAGTTACCATACAGCATCCCATTAGTAATTATTTGGTTTAAATTTTCCCAACCATTGTAAAATATACTGCTTTTTTGGTTGAGAATACTCTTTTTGAAAATGGCAGTATCCCACAAATTCATTTAGAGTCGTGCCCCAAGGCCCAGTTTTTTTTCCATGAAACTTGACTAAATGTGAATTTTCTTTGGAAAATAAGTTTTCTAACAACAGGCAGGAAAATGTAGAAATTGTATAATAACTTATCTTTTTATCTCTGTACAGGTATTTAGAATAAATTTGAAAACATAAGAGAAAGTGTATGAGTATTTAGAAAGTGGTGATGCAGGATGTAAAGTACAATACTCAGTGGTTGGGTCATTGGCTTTCAGTTAGGGAAAAAATAAACATAGGTCCCAAAGTTTCGCTATCCAAAGGAGTTAGAGTTAGGGAATCACTATCTCAAATAATATGAGGTGTAAGAGTCATAATTTTTGTTCAAAATCTAAGTTTGAGTGGAGTGAGCAGAACCTGGTGAAAAATTATGAAATACTATCTTAAATGGAGCAGCTGGCATGGGCTGCCCTTCTTAGCCCTCCCCACGGTAAATCCTGGCCTCATGCTCTTACATTTTCTCAGCAGAAAAATACCTTTTGAGTTTTCATCTCTTTAAGTCTTAGAACTTAATTACTCTTTTCCATAAAATCATGTCACCAAAACAAAGATTCCAAAATTACACATGTACCTTTCACCAGTTTTTTAGCTTTCGGAAGGAATATTTCAGTTTTCAGTGTAATTGCCTCATAAAAATAAAAGATTTTGCCTTAAATTATTTAAAACTCTCAACAGGAAAAAATAGAGCACTGCTGGTATATGAAGATTTAAATAGATTCAAAGAGATTTAAACTCTGGGAAACATTTCTATGGAGCAGCAACCAAACAGAAAGATCTGGAAATGTTCTGAGAAATAGGTAGAAAGAAGTCCCATCCTTTGACCCTGCCCAAGCCCACCTCTACTAATTCTTAAACCCACATCAGGCCTTCTGCTTAGAACCTCTCAGAAGAGACAGAATTAGGACAGGTAACCTGAGTTGTCTGCCTGGGCCTAGCATTAAAATCTGTGTGCAAATTTGGAAACTGATTAGGAGGCAAACACCACGTGGTATTCAGATATGTGAATCCTCTCAGTCTTGGAGGGTTTTTTTGGTTTTGTCTTTCAGTCTGTGTCTGGACTATCTGTCCACTATTGCCCCATATTTCATAACCTGAGGTGACAGCTCTAGATGTTTAAAACAGACAGAAAATGTGCCCCAGAGCAACCACTGCCCATCCTACCAATCCTATGGTAAGTAGTAGACTATACTGCAGAAAATTTTGAAGAAAAGATGATGAACAGTATGAAACAATGAATATTGCTTCAAATCCGTTAAGCCTGTTATGGTCACCATTGAGATGTTCCATTTTAAAAGGAGTAGCAGTAAATTTTAATGTAATTGTTTCATTTAATTCTAATTTATTATAATGGATCAGTGGTTCCCTAAGTATGGTCAGAGGATGTTTGGGGGCCCTTTCAAGTGATCTGCATGGTCAAAACAAATTTCATTATAACACTAAGACATTACTTGCTTTTTTCTGTTGTGCTGAAATTTGCATTGATGGTGCAGAAACAATCATGGATAAAACCGCTGGGCTTCTAGCATGAATCAAGGCAGTGTCACCAAACTGTACTACTAGTATTATTGTATTTTTTACCACCCCCTACTGTGGTAAAAAAAATTGCAAGTTCCACTTAAGAATGTTCTTCATAAAAAAGGAAAAATTAATTTTGTTAAATCTTGACCTTTGGGTACAACATTTTAAAATTATACTGTTAGGGCTTCCCTGGTGGTGCAGTGGTTGAGAGTCCACCTGCCGATGCAGGGGACACGGGTTCGTGTCCTGGTCGGGGAAGATCCCACATGCCGCAGAGCGGCTGGGCCCGTGAGCCATGGCCAATGAGCCTGCGCATCTGGAGCCTGTGCTCCGCAACGGGAGAGGCCACAACTGTGAGAGGCCTGTGTACCGCAAAAAAATAAAATAAAAAAAAATAATAAAATTATACTGTTAATTTTGAGATAACTGTAGATTCACACAGGGTTGCAGGAAATTATATAGGGAGATCCCATGTACTCTTTACTCACTTTACTTCAATGGTAATGTCTTACAAAATGATACTATAATATCACAACCACGATACTAAAATTGATATGTACACATATTTTAAAAACTATACGTGATGAAAAGAGAAATACACATAAAGTCCTTCATGTATGAAGTTGTTTCAAGGAAGTGCACTTCAATGATTGATTTGCAAGCTGAACCAGCTACCTTTTTATGGACACCAATTTTATTTGAAAGATTAGCTGACGAATTTTGAATAAGGTGACTCAGACTTGGATATTTGGTAGACATTTGTAAAATAAATGAAGTGATTTTTTAAAACAGTAAAGAAAACTGACAGTAATTTTGTTAATTTGACTTTCAAGCAAAAAAATTAGAATATTGAAAAACAAGTTATCTGCCACCAAGAACTTGACAGTTTCCCAATACTTACTCCTTTATGATGAGATTGGTGATGATTTTAATGAATGTGATTTTATAATACCATATAATGAAATATGTTGATGGAAGATCTGCCTAATTCACTGAACCAATATTTTCCAATTAGTACATAATGCTGCAAAATCATCTGTGGGTATATTAAAGTATAAGACAGACAAATGGATTTCAAGAGATAAAAGCCAGATTCCACATTATAAGTAACCTTTAAGAAATTACTACTTGTTGATTTTTGGTGTATTATCAAAGGATAATGTTGACAATTATCTGAAAAGGTCTATTAAAACACTCCTCCATTTTCTAACTCTATATCTGTGTCAGGCCAGATTTTATTTATGTCAACAGGTTAAGTGCAGGAGCACATATAAAATACCAGCTATATTCTATTAAACTGGACATTAAGGAGATTTGCAAAAATATAAAACAATGCCACTCTTCTCACTTTTTTTTTTATGGTGGAAAATGTTCACACCCAAGTGAAAGTGAAACACTTTACTTTTCCCCTTTGTGTGTTGTTTCTAGATGTTTATGGTCTGTAACCCACACTGAAAATACTACACACACAAACACACACACATCAGAAAAAAAGTTACATGTTATAATACCTAACATACTGTTAACATCTGTGCTTCATATAATTTAAACTAGGCATAGAAGAAACAAATGCAAAGAAAATACTTAACACCTACTGACAGATATAAACCTACAATCTGATGTATGCTGATCTATCTAGACAGAACACAAACTTGGGGCATATTCACTTCTAGAACTAAATGATATAATTAATCTCCTTCTTGCTTTTGGCTATGTCTCTTTCTGATTATACTTGGCAATTATTTTTTTCTATTTTTTAAATCAAAGAAGCAGCTTTATGCTTTTAATCATTTCTCCAGTGTGTCTTTTATATTTTGTTAATTTCTGTTACTGTTTACTAATCTCAAGCTAATTTCTTTTTATTGTATTGATTTTTCAAGCTTATTTAATCATAATTTGGTTTATTTATCTTTTTACTGTTCTGAAATTCATTTCATTTCTAAGTGGCATATAATTTTCATTTTTATTTTCTCTTTTAGACAAGAATTACTGTTTCAAAGAGTGCTTACAAATGGCTAGATGGACATATTCATTTTTACCATATCCTAGTATTTAGCTTTTTATTTTGTAGCATTGTAATCAGTGTATTTTGTGATTTCTTCCATTTTAACTCATAAAGTTCAGTTTTGACTGTGATCAAGCTCTGTATCGTAAAGCAAGTATTTAATGTGTGAGTGTGTGTATATCTATTTTAGTAATATGCTAAAATTAATACAAACGGTTATAAAATTTGATATTTTTGTAGGTATTTTATTCTCCTGTTGTTTTATGTTAATGATCTGTATTTTTATTTATTAATTTATATTATATGTTTAACACATGTAAAATTAAATCTGTGATATAAATGTAGGTATAAATATTATTAATAGAACAAATACCATTGTGTTCACCCCAGCAGAAGAAATAAGCCTTAATTATTTAAAAAAACTTAGTACTTCCATTTCTGTAAGTGATATAATAAATTTATGATCGTGTTAGGAAGCATTTCTTCATGTACGTCAATCAAATTTTGCTTAACATATTTCAAAGCTGTTTTATTTAGACCTGTAGAAATTAATAACATTTCTTCCTGATGAATTTTTCCCTTTAAAAACCCATTCAGTTCTTCTAATTAGTCTGCTCTCAATATTGTTGCACTTGCCTTTTTTGGTAGTATTTACTTTTCTCAATTCTTTGTTTTCATCTTGATACTCTTATTTTGTGAATAGAGTGTCCTATTCAACATAGTGCTGGAAGCCATAGTCAGAAACAATTAGGTACAGAAGAGAAATAAAAGGCATCTAAATTGGAAAGGAAGAAGTAAAACTACCTCTGTTTGCAAACATCATTCTATACACAGAAAATCTAGGTGAATCCACAAAGAAACTACTAAGCCTAATAAGTTCAGCAAAGCTACAGAATACGAGATGAACACACAAAAATCAGTTGTATTTTACATATATATATAAATGAACAACTTTGCTGTATACGAGAAACTAACACAACATTGTAAACCAACTATACTTTAAAAAGTATTTTCATACACCACCAATGAACCATCAGAAAAGGAAATTGAGAAAAACATCCCATTTACAACAGAATCAAAAAGAATAAAATACCTAAGAATAAATTTAATGAAAGATGTGAAAAGACTTGTACACTGAAAACTATAAAACATAAAAGAAAAAAACCTATAAAACTATATAATTCGAGAAGACCTCAATAAATGTAAACATATGCCATGTCCATGGATTGGAAGACTTAAAACTGGTAAGATGTCAGTACTACCCAAAGAGATCTACATATTCACTTCAATTCCTGTCAAAATTCTGATGGCCTTTTTGACTAAAATAGAAAAGCTAGTCCCCATATTTATGGAATTGAAAGGGGACTGAAGTAGCCAAAACAATACTGGAAAAGAAAAGCAAAGTTGTAGGACTCCCGCTTCCTGATATCAAAGCTAATTACAAAGGTACAGTAATCAAGAGTGCGGTACTGGCATAAACATAAACATATAGACAAACAGAATAGGATTGAGAGCCCCATTAATAAACCTAAACTGCCATGGCCAATAGAATTTTGATAAATGTGCCAAGACCATTTAATGGGGAAAGAACAGTCTGTTACACACATGATGGGACAAATGGATAACCTAATGCAGAAAAATGAAGTTGAACCCCTACCTTAGTCTACATACAAAAATTAATTCAAAATAGATCAACAACTTAAATATAAGAGCTAGGTTGTAAAATTATTAGAAGAAAACAGGAATAAATCTTTATGACCTTCTATTTGGCAGTAGATTCTTGGATTTGACACCAAACATGAGCAAAAAAAAAAAAAAAGATAAATTGGACTTCATAAAAATTAAAACCTTTTTGCATCAGAGGATATTAAGAAAGTGAAAGGACAACCTACAGAATGGTAGAAAATATCTGCAAATCATATACCTGATAAGGATTTAGTATCCAGAGTATACAAAGAATTCTTACAGCTCAGAACAACAACAACAAAACCCCACAATTTAAAAATGGGCAAAGGTCTTGGGAAGACACTTCTCCAAAGAGTATATACCAATGGCCAAAAAGCATTTAAAAACATTCATCATCATTGGTCATTAAGGAAAGGCAAATCAAAACCACAGTAAGATACCGCTTCACACTTATTAGGATAGCTGTAATAAACAAAAGATGTTGGCAAGGATGTGGAAAATTGGGAACCTTCATACATTGTTGGTGGCACAATGTAAAATCATGTGGCTACTATGGAAAACAGTTCGGCAAGTCCTCAAAAATGAAACATATAACTACCCAGCAAATCCATTCCTAGGTACATACCCAAAAGAAAGGAAACAAGTACTGAAAAAATACTTGTTTATGAATATTCATAGGAGCACTATACACAGTAGCCAAAAGGTGGAGAGAGCCCAAATGTCCATCAACAGATGAACAAGTTATAGTAGATACATACAATGGAATATTATTCAGCCACAAAGTGGAGTGAAGTACTGTACTGATACGTGCTACAACTTAAATGAATTTCAAAAACATTTTGCTAAGTGAAAGAAGCCAAAAGAAAAGGTTACATATTGTATGATTCCTTTTATATGAAATATCCAAAATAAGCAAATCCATAGACAGAAAGCAGATTAAAGTCTACCTGGGAATGGGAGAGGGGGAATGGATAGTGATTACTTAGTGGGTATGGGGTATTCTGAGGTGATGAAAAATTTGAAACTAAGACCGTTTCATGACGTGAATTCATTAAATGCCACCAAATTGTACTTTTTAAAATGGCTAATTTTATGTTAATTTTTTTTTTTTTTTTTTTTTTTTCGGTACGCGGGCCTCTCACTGTTGTGGCCTCTCCCGCTGCGGAGCACAGGCTCCGGACGCGCAGGCTCAACAGCCATGGCTCACGGGCCCAGCTGCTCCGCAGCATGTGGGATCTTCCCGGACTGGGGCACGAACCCGCGTCCCCTGCGTCGGCAGGCGGACTCTCAACCACTGCGCCACCAGGGAAGCCCTAATTTTATGTTAATGTTGAATTTCACCTGAAAACAAAAAGTAAATGGATGGAAAAAGATACCCCAGAATAAAGTAGACTTCAGAGCAAAGAGATTTTCCAGAGACAGAGATACACTACATACTGATAAAAGAAAAACCAGAAAGACGATACCAAACCTAAATATGTATGCACCAAATAATAGAGCTTCAAAATACATGAAGTAAAACCTAACAACTGAAATGAGAAATAGACAAATCCAAAATTATACTTGGGGGCTTTAATCCCCCTCTTTGAGTACTTGAAATAATGACTATACAGAAAATTATCAAAGATTTAGAATAAATAGCAGTCACTAGGATCCAATTGACATAGAACACTCCACCCAACCACAGCAGAATACATGTACTTTTCAAGTACCAACAGAATCTATAACAAAATCAACCATATCCTCGGCTATATGATAAACCCCAAAATTGTTTAAATACTTGAAATAATACAGAGTTTCCTCTCCAACCACAGTGGAATCAAACTAGAAATTAGTAACAAATGTAGAAAACTCTCAAACCACTTGGAAATGAGAAAGGGGACCTTGCAAACATTAACAGGATACATAAATACTATGAACCACTCTCCACCCATAAATTCAATCACTTATATAGAATGGACAAATTCTTTAAAAAAAAACAACAAAAACTCTCTTACCAAAACTCATGAGATGAACATAATATGAATATTCCTATAAGTATTAAAGAAATTGAATCTACAAAGTGACACCAACAAGGGCCAAATAAGATGTCCCTCACTTATATGCCCCCTTCAGCAATAATTTGGCATCCACCCATGAACAAAAGTGACTTTGTGGGGTCTTTGTGATCCAGTGAAACCCCAGTGGAGTCCAAGGCTGAGGAGCCATTTTGATAAGGTTTGTTCATACACAGGCAACTGACCCACCAACCATGGTCCTGGCTACAGACCAAGAAACGGCTCTGTACCCACAAGAATTCAGCTACAGTCCCATTTGACTTTGGTTCTGTCACCAGTACCATACACTAAGGAACCTGGAAGGATGAACGTGCACCTATGCATTGGGTAATAGACCTCAGTCCCAGCTATAGACCCTGAATTGGTGTGTGAACAAGTCCTATTCCTTTTCAGCCAGGGTTCAGGAGTCCCTGGAGGTAAGCCCACCAAAGCAATCTGAGCTCAGTCAGATTGTAGATTCTGAAAGACTTATAACTGGGCTCCAGGCCATCACAGCCACAGTCCATGAAGTCTTGTTGGCACAGGGACTTTGCAGGAGACATTCCCATCTCTGACCCTGTAGATCCTGAAAGGGCCCTCAGTAGCTACAGTCTGCCAACAGTCCTGAGGGTCCAGGTTCCCAGTAGGAAACACTTCATTTCCATCCCCAGAGATCCTGAAAAGGCCCTATACTTGGCTCCAGCTCCTTCCAGCCACAGTCCATGAGCAGCCCTGCTGGCACAGGGACCCTATGGGAGACATATCTGCATCCCAGGAGATCCTGAAATGGCCCTATACTTGGCTCCAGCCTCTCTAGCCACAGTCAGGGAGCAGTCCAGCTAATCCAGGGACCTGGCAGGAGAAACAGCCATCTGTACCTCCACAGCCAGGTTTGTAGACCTCAATTTTAGCTGTGGAAACTGAAACAGCCCTGGGGCTTGGTTGTAGCCCCTCTCAGCCACAGTCCAGAGCCCGTCCTTACCACCCAGGAGCCCATCCAGTGACTAAGTAGCAGCCCTTCCAGGGACCTGATGGGAGCCACACCCATCCAAATGGTATAGCTACTTTGAAAGACAGTTTGGCAGTTTCTTATAAAACTAATACTCTTACCATATGATCTAGCAATCATGCTTCTTCATATTTACCCAAAGGAGTTGAAAACTTAGGTCCACACAAAAACCTGCATAGGTATGTTTATAGCAACTTCATTCAAAATTGCCAAAATTTGGAAGCAACCAAGATGTCCTTCAGTAGATGAATGGATAGATAAACTCTAGTACATCCAGACAGTGGAGTATTTTTCAGCATTAAAAAGAAATGAGTTACCAAGTCACAAAAAGGAATGGAGAAATTTAAATGTATATTACTAAATGAAAATCTGAAAAGGCCATGTACTTCCAACCACATGACATTTCAGAAGAGGCAAAACTATGGAGACAGCAAAAAGATGAGTGGTTGCTAGGGGTTAGGGAGGAGGGCTGAATAGACAGGACGCAGAGGATTTTTAGGGTAGTCAAACCATTCTGCATGATACTACAATGGTGGATACATGTCATTATATATTTGTCAAAACCCATAGACTGTACAACACCAAAAGTGAATTGTAATGTAAA
The DNA here is from genome assembly GCF_003031525.2 of Neophocaena asiaeorientalis asiaeorientalis. Lineage (NCBI taxonomy): Eukaryota > Metazoa > Chordata > Mammalia > Artiodactyla > Phocoenidae > Neophocaena > Neophocaena asiaeorientalis. Next base: position 6,417,024 of record NW_020185321.1, read on the forward strand.
TTACAGACTTTGGGTGATAATGACGTGTCAATGTAGGTTCACCAATTGTAACAAAGGTACCACTGAGATTTGGAATGTGGTAGTGGGGCAGGTTGTACACGTTTTGGAACAGGGAGTATATGGGAACTCTCTTGTACTTGGCGCTCAGTTTTGCTGTGAACCTAAAACTGTTCCAAAAATTAGTCCGTTTTTTTAAATCATGAAAATTTCTGTCTTTAAAGCATTAGAAATTTAAAATTATACTGGTAATTTTTTTCCTTGAAAATTTGAAACGAGTTCACCAGTGAACTCTCCGAACCTGGTAGCTTCTGGGAGTTAAGCATTTTGATATTTCTTTGATTTCTTCCATAGTTATTAGCCTTTTAGTTTGTTCATACATTTAGAGTCAACTTTTATAATACAAGCATAACATCTATTTCTAGCAGATATTCATATTTATTTTTATACACTTATACAGATTTATATATGAGTAATAACTCTTGTAACACCTTTTGTATTTCTGGTTATCCCCCCCCCCCTTTTTTATTTTTGTGTTTGTGCTGCTTCTATTCTTTTTGATAATACTAGTAGGTGGTTTATCTATTTTATTTTCTAACGCCAGATTTTGGATTGATATATTTATGCTACAGTTTTAAATTTCATTTATTTCTGTTCTTTTATATATTACTTTTTCATTAGTTTCATTCTGTTGTTCTCCTACTTATATGATCTGAACACAAATCAAAACAGTAGTGTAATGTTTTTCCCTTCAGATTTTTACAAATGTAAAATATTGAGTATCAGTAAGATGTCAGGAAAAAGAAGCGTTGCCAGATTTAGCAAATAAAAATGCAGGATGCTCAGTTTAATTTGAATTTGTGATAAACAGTGACTAATTTGTCAGTATATCCCAAGTATTGAAACTCGGAGTATATGGCAATCCTGAGCAAGAGGCACTGCCAAGCTTTGTTGGTGCAATTAAGTTAGTATAGTCTTTCTGAAGGGCAATTTGGCAAGATCTAAAGTATTTAAAATGTATTCAGAGAATCTTTTTCCTTATCTCTCATAAGGAAACTCTTGCTCATATGTACAAGTATAATACGTGTGACTGCTGATTGGAACATTGTCTATAATAGAGAATTCCTGGAATATCCTCATACTCAAGTATCAGGGAATTGTTTTAAAAGATATGATACTCCCAAATAAAGTATACCCACACTTATAGTTCAGCTCTGTGTGTGGAATATTACCAAGAGAGTAAATTAAGAAAGTGAACCTTAGAGCATTGCTCATGTTTCCCACTTATGGAAATAAACTATGTATGCAAATGTATATATGTGTGTGTGTGTGTGTGTGTGTGTGTGTGTGTGTGTGTGTGTGTGTACAAATGCACAGAACTGAAGATGCTCACTAAATAGTTAACAGAGATTACCCTTGGGGAAGAGATTGACTTGGTAAGGAGTACTGAGTGAAATCTGACTTTTGACTTTATACTCTTGCATCCTCTGGATTCTGCCCAGCCATAAAATATTAATTAATTATAGTAACTAAAATTAGACAGCCTGCCCATACCAAGGGTTAGCAAGGATCTGGAGGATTTGGAACTCTCACACAGTGCTGGTGAGAATGTAAAATGGTACAACTACTTTGGGGAATAGTTTGGCAGTTTCTTTAAAAATTAAACATACAGGGCTTCCCTGGTGGCGCAGTGGTTGAGAGTCCGCCTGCCGATGCAGGGGACACGGGTTCGTGCCCCGGTCCGGGAAGATCCCACATGCCACGGAGCGGCTGGGCCCGTGAGCCATGGCCGCTGAGCCTGCGCGTCCGGAGCCTGTGCTCCACAACGGGAGAGGCCACCACAGTGAGAGGCCCGCGTACCTCAAAAAATAAAAAAAAATTAAACATACACTAACCAAATGATCCAGCCTTTCTACTCATAGATATTCACCTGAGAGTAATTAAAACATACATCTAGAAAAAGAGTTTTACAGGTATGCTCCTAGGAGCTTTATTTGTAATACCCCCAAAGTGGAAACAACCCAAATATCCACCAACAGATGCATCTCAAAATAATTATGCTGAGTGTAAGACGACAGACAAAAAAGGAGTATATGCTATATGATTCCATTTATAGAAAGCTCTAGAAAATGAAAACTAATCTACAGTGACAGAATATATATTCACTACCTTGCTACTAGTGATTATATATACTATATAATATATATTTCTAATTATATTGAATATGTTTTTCTATTATTCTATATTTACACAAGCCAGGTAATATCAAAATTATATACTTTAAATATGTGCAGGTAATTGTATGTCAAATGTGTTGGGGAAAAACCCATTAAAAACAAAAATGCCTTTTGCTGTCCTTATGGAAGATGTTTGTGGTAAATTGCAAATGGGCACACATTCTTTGGATATGAAGTAGAGATGAGCCTTCCCAACTGAGGCTCCCATCACCAACCAGCTTGCCAGGTGTCATGTAAGTAATGCATTCCTAGGCCATCCCAAACCACCTGGGCCTAACTGAATTTTAAGGTTGAGTCCAGGTGAGACCAGCAGGAAAACCATTCAGGTGATAGCTAATCATTCACTGTTGTTTCAAGCCTCTAAGTTTTGGACAGGTTTGTTACACAGCAAAGGATAATTGATACAGTTTTCAATTTCATTCTTTTTCCTCTGTAATCACTTCCCATACCAACTATATTCTTTCATTTAACCCTGGTGTTGGAAATTTTTTTCTATAAAGGGCCTTTTAATAAAATTTTAGGCTCTGTTGGCTATACAGTTTCTACCATACAGCTCTGTTCTTGCAGGAAAGCAACCATAGAAAATACATAAACAAATGTGGACAGCTTTGTTCCAGTAACACTTTATTTACAAAATCAAGCAGTGGACTGAATTTGGCTCAGAGGCTGTCGTTTGCTGAACCCTGGTGTAACTTAAAAAGGTGGACTTCAATATTTCAAAATTAATAATTTGTATCCTGGGCTAACTTTTGTCCTCCAATTTCCGCATGATAGCCACAGTAATAATTTTCACAGTTATTGCTTTGATGGAAGAAATTTTTACATGTTAAGGTATGGGGAAGTCATTCTGGCTTATACACGATATGGCTTCAACTTTATGCTAACAAGAACAGCCTGTCTCATGGCCTGTCAAACATGCATTTTGTACATCTCCTTTAACCGTTAAAGAAAAGAATGCATTTACCAGATTGCTTAGAAGGTCCACTTTGAAGATAGGGATAAATGCCCACCCCCCTCCATGATGTCAATGCTAGTACTCCTTTGAAGATAAGGCTCCCTTCCTAGACACCAAGGTCATGCTGACTCACTATGTATGTGCTAATCTGTCTCTTTGGAAAACTTGAAGGAGTGTAACCCTGTCATTTTGATATTTGTTCTGACAAGATATGAAGCTGTGCTGAAAACCATGCTTCTCTGGAGAAATTTCTTCCTTGGTGGAGGGAGCATTCCTGGGCTACAGTCCTCAGTTTGGTGCAATCAAAACTCTCTTCTATTCTTATTATAGATTATGTATTGATTATTTGCATGAACAGCTTCAGGTACTAAAACAGTGTTCTCTCTACAGTGTTTGTTTTTTATCTAAACTACACTATTGAAAATTGTACACTTCAAACATTCATTATGAAAATTTCAAACATATGAAAATATTTGAGAATACTATAATAAGCCTGTCCATGTACCTGTTTCTCAGTTTTAGCAATTATAAATACTTCCAATCTTGTTTTATCTATTTCCCCACCAACATTTTTCCTGGAAGAGTTTAAAGCAAATCCCAGATAACATTTTTAATGATAAATTCTCCCATGTATCTATCTAAAATGTAAAAACTTAAAAATACCTAGCTAAGCAGCCTAATACACCTAATAATAAGATTGTTTTTAATGTTGTATAATAAAAAGTCAATGTTCAAATTTCCCTGATTGTGATAACTGCGTTCTCACAGAGAAAAATACTGATCCAAGCAAGGTCCATCTATTGCATTCAGTTCACATGGTCCTAAGTATTTTGGGTTTGTTTCTTCCATAACAGTTTCTCTCCTTCCATTTTACTCCATATCCTTGATTTAGCAAAAGTTTAAATATTCTGAAACAAATTCCAAACATCATTAGACAGTTAATACTTCAGCATGTGTCTCTGAAAATTAGAATTATTTTTCCTCCTTGGCCGCTTCCCTGGTTACCTAACAAAACTAACAATAATGCCCCAACAAAATCTAATTTTCAGTTTAGGTTAAAATATACATAATGTTTCTCAAAATGTCTTTTGCAGTTGATTTGTGCAAACCAGAACCCAGTTAAAGTCCACACATGGTACTTCACGTATGAAATGTCTCTTAAGTCTTTTTGATTTAGCACTGTTCTGACCTCACCATTTAACAAATTTCTTCGTGAAATGGACTTGCTGCAAACTAAGACAGTTTCTGTGTAACCTAATCCTGAATTCTAAGTGAGCCCCAGATATCGGGGCCCTAATCTGAGGCATACGAAAGAAAAACGCATTCATACCTCTCTGCTTCAAAGGCCTACCTCCCGTCAAGGTCCTAGCTCCCCACATTCGCTTCCGGAGAGCCTGCAGTCCACCCGCCCTCCATCAACCCACCAACCAGCCTGAAGCACAGAAGCCCACGTGATGCGCTTGCGCATGCGCCTCGCCTACTTGGAACAGCGGCTGGAAAGGGATTTCGAAACCGGCCTTTCCTGCAGCTGGGGCGCTCAGAGGCAGTTTATTCTTTATTTTATTTTAATTAATTAATTAATTAATTTTTATTTCTGGCTGCATTGGGTCTTCATTGCTGTGTGTGGGCTTTCTCTAGTTGTGGCGAGCAGGGGCTACTCTTCCTTGCGGTGCACGGACCTCTCATTGCGGTGGCTTCTCTTGTTGTGGAGCACAGGCTCTAGGCACACAGGCTTCAGTAGTTGTGGCACGTGGGCTCAGTAGTTGTGGCTCGCGGGCTCTAGAGCGCAGGCTCAGCAGTTGTGGGGCATGGACTTAGTTGCTCTGCGGCATGTGGGATCTTCCCTGACCAGGGCTCAAACCCATGTCCCCTGCATTGGCAGGTGGATTCTTAACCACTGCGCCACCAGGGAAGCCCTCAGAGGCATTTTAAATTCATGTAGGTGCTGGAGGCTCTTTTCCTCTGACTGGAGTACTGGAAGTTAGTGCCACTGGCCTTGTGGCCCCTCTCGACTCTCGTTTTTCCATCAGCTGAGGTCTGGGAAGTGCCAGCGTCTTCTGCAACCCTCGCCTTCATTCTGCGGCCTCGGACAGGCCCCTCTTCAGCTGGTGCAGAGGGCCTTTCTCCCAGCGCCTCTCATTTCTTTTCAGTTCCTCAGATCTGCGTTTTGGAGGCTATGCTCATCTCTGGGAAAGCTCTCAGGGAAACGTAAAAATGGCTGATAGGCCCAGGAGAATTAGAAGAAAGGTGGGTATTTACTGAAATTTCACCCTCACTGTGCTTTGGTACATCCATTTCCTTCTCTTGCCCTGGACACTGCCTTGTGGTCAGTCTGAACTGCAGTGATCTTGGAGCCTGCTGGGGCAGCTCTCTCTGCTCCATCCGTGTGGCATTTCACAAAGTGGTTTCCTTTGAACAGCACAGATGGAGCATTTAAAGAAAAAACAGGTAGGTAACTAATAAGGACCTACTACATAGCACAGGGAACTCTACTCAGTACTCTATAATGGCTTATATGGGAAAAGAATCTAAAAGAGGAGTGGATATACGTATATGTATAACTGATTCACTTTACTGTATGCCTGACACTAACACAACATTGTAAATCAACTATACTCCAATAAAATTTCTTTTAAAGTATAATACATCTAAGTTAAATGATAAACAAACACACAAACAAAAAATAGGGATGTCAGTGCTTAAATGCCAGTGGTGGTTGATGTAGGAGGAGGGCAGAGCTATCAGAGGCTCCCGTGGGCTGGAGAAGTGTGGGAGGACTTCCAGGGGGAACGGGCAGACTGCCTTCCAGGATTTGGTAGGCTAGAGAAGACATGCCAGGGGAAAGAGGAGGGCAGGAAATACACTGCCCTTGCCACAGTTTTGGAGAGTGTTATGGCCTATGGGCTTATTTAAGGTTGATTTTTTTTTTTTAACAGACCAGCTGAAGATACAATAGCTGTACACGTCCACCAGGGAGGGACTTGGTTTGACGAAAACAGTTATTAAGTTAGAATGACTTTTCAACGTTAATAATAGGGAATTTTCACCTAAAAATCTGGATAATCTGCATCTCTGTCAACAGGTCATTCTTACTGTGCTTGGTCCACATTCTGGGTTGGCGAAATTTCCAATTAGACGTGGCCTGCCAAGTCCACATGTTCCACTTCCTACCTTTCCCTTTGCTCCGCTGGACACTGAGGTGGAAACCACTGACCAAATCACTCCCTCCTTGCCTCACTCCTTGACTTTCCCCTGCCTGGCCTGGGAAGTTCTTTTTGGATTCACCACCTCTTAGCTTAGGTGGGCACAGGTCAGCCAGAGTCTGGATGCCAGGCTGGAGTGGGAACTGTACTTTGGAGTAAGCTGTATTTTGAAGGTTTGTGATAAAGGCTTTGATATGCTTAAATCCATGATTTGGGTAAAGATAATAAAGGGGCCAAAGGACAAACTGTCTCACCCTTGGAATTGGTTTGATGAAATTAACTTACCTGAATGCATTTAACATTTACTGAACAAGTACATAGATAGCATGCTAAACACCTTTGTACTGATTATCTCCAGAAAAGATGCACTGTGGTTTCGATGTGGAGTGGTTTACTACTCATATCTCCCTTGATTATCCTATGTTCAGATATTTTGCAGAGAAAGCGCTCTTCACTTGATCCTAATTTGCTTTCTGTGGTGGAGATTTACATGTTTTTAGATAGGTTAAAAGGAATCAGTTTCGATGTCAGGCCAACACTTATAGCTCAGAGTTCCTCATTTGTATATTTCATTCTTCTTTTTTAATTCAAGTATAGTTGATATACAATATTGTATTAGTTTCAGGTGTACAGCAAAGTGATTCCGTTTTTTATATATCTGTATATCTCTCTATATACACTTTTAGTATTATTTTTATTATAGGTTATTATAAGATATTGAATATAAGTCCCTGTGATTGTTTCTTATCTATTTTATGTATAGTAGTTTGTATCTGTTAATCCCATGCTCCTAATTTATGCCTCCCCCCTCCCTCTCCCCTTTGGTAACCATACATTTGTTTTCTTTTTTTTAACATCTTTATTGGAGTATAATTGCTTTACAATGTTGTGTTAGTTCCTGCTGTATAACAAAGTGAATCAGCTATATTTATACATATATCCCCTCCCTTTTGTGCCTCTCTCCCTCCCCCCTATCCCACCCCTCTAGGTGGTCACAAAACACCCAGCTGACCTCCCTGTGCTATGCAGCTGCTTCCTGCTAGCTATCTATTTTACATTTGGTAGTGTATATATGTCCATGCCACTCTCTCACTTCGTCCAGCTTATCCTTCCCCCTCCCCGGGTCCTCAAGTCCATTCTCCACGTCTACGTCTGCGTCTTTATTCCTGTCCTGCCCCTAGCTTCAGAAGCTTTTTTTGTTTTGTTTTAGATTCCATATATATAAGTTAGCATACAGTATTTGTTTTTCTCTTTTTGACTTACTTCACTCTGCATGACAGACTCTAGGTCCATCCACCTCACTACAAATAACTCAGTTTCTTTTTTATGGCTGTGTAATATTCCATTGTATATATGTGCCACATCTCCTTTATCCATTCATCCAGTGATGGACACTTAGGTTGCTTCCGTGTCCTGACTATTGTAAATAGCGCTTCAATGAACATTGTGGCACATGACTCTGTTTGAATTATGGTTTTCTCAGGGTATATGCCCAGTAGTGGGATTGCTGGGTCATATGGTAGGTCTATTTTTAGTTTTTTAAGAAACCTCCATACTGTTCTCCATATCTACAAATGACCCAATTTTGTTCCCTTTTATGGCTGAGTAATATTCCATTGTATGTATGTACCACATCTTCTTCATGCATTCATCTGTTGATGGGCATTTAGGTTGTTTCCATGACCTGGCTATTGTAAATAGTGCTACAATGAACATTGGGGTGCATGTATGTTTTCAAATTAGAGTTTTCATCTTTTCCAGATATTTACCCAGGAGTGGGACTGCTAGATCATATGATAGCTCCACTTTTAGTTTTTTTAAGGAACCTCCAAACTGTTTTCCATAGTGGCTGCACCAATTTACATTCCCACCAACAGTGTAGGAGGGTTCCCTTTTCTCCACACCCTCTGCAGCATTTATTATTTGTAGACTTTGAATGATGGCCATTCTGACCCATATGAGGTGATACCTCATTGTAATTTTGATTTACATTTCTCTAATGATTAGCAATGTTGAAAATCTTTTCATGTGCCTGTTGCCATCTGTATATCTTCTTTGGAGAAATGTCTGTTTATGTCTTTTGCCCATTTTTTAATTCAATTGTTTGTTTGTTTTTTGATAATGAGTTGTGTGAGCTGTTTGTATATTTTGGATATTAAGCCCTTGTCTGTCACATCATTTGCAGATATTTTTTTCCATTTTGTAGGCTGTCTTTTCATTTTGTTGATGGTTTTCTTTGCTGTGGAAAAGCTTTTAAGTTTGATGAGGTTCCATTTGTGTTTTTTTTTAAAACATCTTTATTGGAGTATAATTGCTTTACAATGGTGTGTTAGTTTCTGCTTTATAACAAAGTGAATCAGTTATACATATGTCCCCATATTTCTTCCCTCCTGCGTCTCCCTCCCTCCCACTCTCCCTCTCCCACCCCTCTAGGTGGTCACAAAGCACCAAGCTGATCTCCCTGTGCTATGTGGCTGCTTCTCACTAGCTATCTATTTTAAGTTTGGCAGTGTATATACATCCATGACACTCTCTCACTTTGTCCCAGCTTACCCTTCCCCCTCCCCGTATCCTCAAGTCCGTTCTCTAGTAGGTCTATGTCTTTATTCCCGTCTACAGCCGTACCACCCTGAATGCGCTGGATCTCGTCTGTATTTTTGCTTTTATTTCTTTTGCCTTGGAAGACTGATGTAAGAAAATATTGCTATGATTTATGATATCACAGAATGTTTTGTCTGTGTTCTCTTCTAGGGGTTTTATGGTATCATGTCTTATATTTAGGTCTTTAAACGATTTTGAGTTTATTTTTGCATATGGTGTGAGAGTGTTTTAATTTCATTGATTTAGATGTAGCTCTCCATCTTTCCCAACACCACTTGTTGAAGAGACTGTCTTTTCTCCATTGTATATTCTTGCCTCCTTTGTCACAGATTAACTGACAAGGTGTGTGGGTTTATTTCTGGACTCTCTATTCTTTTCCATTGATCTACGTATCTGGTTTTGTGCCAGTACTACAGTTTTGATTACTGTAGCTTAGTAATATAGTCTGAAGTATGGAAGGGTTATGCCTCCAGCTTTGTTCTTTTTCCTCAGGATTACTTTGGGAATTCTGGGTCTTTTGTGATTCCATATAAATTTTAGGAGCATTTGTTCTAGTTCTGTGAAAAATGTCATGAGTATTTTGATAAGGATCACATTAAATCTGTAGATTGCTTTGGGTAGTATGGTCATTTTAAAAATATTAATTCTTCCAATCCAAGAGCATGGGATATCATTCTTTGAATCATATTCCATTTTCCTTATTAGTGTTTTATAGTTTTCAGCATATAGTCTCTAACCTATATGAAATCCCCATGAATTGAGACAAGAGTTGAGTTGGAGTAAATGACAGTGAGCCAGGAACTATTTTCTTTGAGGAATGATGGGATTTGACCCTGCAATTTATAGAAGGCTGCATGCAGGTCTGTACTATAGCCCACCCTCATCTCTCATGTGTAAGGATTTTAAAGCATTCGGTGTGTATCATATACACTTTTATTTCTGATTGAATCTTCAGTTTTGTTTGTTGTTTGCTATTTTTTCTTATGTGTAAAAACTCTTTGTTCTTTAAAATATAGTAAAATCTGAAGTAGCTAAGGTAGAGTTTAAAAAACTAGGATTATTGCAGACACTCAAAATTACCTTTTTTGGAGCTACACCAGAAACACTACCATAGACAATCCTTAAATTAAGACTTTTTATTAATGCCCTTAATAAAAAGTTTTCTCTGTGATAAAAGTGGCATGCACAATCATACTCAAAGGGTTTCTCATTTTAGAGGTTGGTGAATTTCAGGGATGTTTCCATTGACTTCTCTCAGGAGGAGTGGGAATTCCTGGACCCTGCTCAGAGGGACTTGTACAAAGGTGTAATGTTGGAGAACTAAAGCAACCTGGTTTCACTGGGTAAGGATATCATTCTTTCTAAACTCAAAATAAGAGTTCCATATTCCTTTGTTTGCTATGTTATGACTCTGGGGGAAATTATGATTGGTATGCCAGTATGTTTCCTATACTCTGAAGCTTTAGGTGCTTTGTGGAATTAGAAATGAGCAGGTTCATGTTGCCTGTTTCATAATGTTCAGAATGCTGAGACGTTGATCTTACCTATTCTTCAGATGATTTTCTTATCCTTATTTGGTCATTAGTTTTAAAATTTCTATTTATATTAAGTCTCCTTAAGCATGGTAAAAATTCTGATTTTGAACATCCATCCCATGGTGATTCATTCTGAGAATGTTGGACATGGGTCCTTGGAATCTGCATTCTGATAGAGTTGGCTGGGGATAGTATTGTGTGAAAAAGAATTCTAGGGTAGCTATAATTCTCCTTATTCTGGGTTATCAAAGCATTGCTTCACAATTCTGGGAAGTTCATAGCATTGTTAGGTTCTTTTTCTTCTCTTAAGCAGGAACCAGAAGGCCTAAACCATCTGTAATCTCCTTACTTGAGAATGGGAAGGAGCCATGGCTGGAAGAGAGAATGGCGACAGGAGCCACAAGCTTAGGTAAGTGAAAAGGAGTGAGGCAGGAGTAACACATCAGCTGGTCAGAGCGGAGACCTGAGGTGAAATGTCAGCTTATATTTTTTGACCATCTAAAGGAATATTACTGTTAAGATCTTTGGAGAAATTCTTCTCTTAGGTGGTTCTTATCTCCAAATTACAGTCTTCATATTCCTTTTCTGGTAATCTCTTTGCTATGTAAAGCAATATTCTTTATTTTTGGTGTCTCACAAAGGCATTACTGTGTACTATTCCAGTAGCTAAATTTAAAAAGTTAGAAGAAAAATGCTCCACAGAAAACTATGTAGTAGAAGAGGTGAATTTTTTTTAATTAATTAATTTATTTTTGGCTGCGTTGGGTCTTTGTTGCTGCACGTGGGCTTTCTCTAGTTGCAGTGAGCGGGGGCTACTCTTTGTTGCAGTACATGGGCTTCGCATTGTGGTGGCTTCTCTTGTTGCAGAGCACGGGCTCTAGGTGCGGGCTTCAGTAGCTGTGGCACTCGGGCTTAGTTGCTCTGCAGCATGTAGGATCCTCCCGGACCAGGTCCCAAACCCGTGTCCCCTGCATTGGCAGGCAGATTCCTAACCACTGTGCCACCAGGGAAGTCCCAAAGAGGTGAATCTTTATACTTCAGCATTATCTATTTCACCCATATGTTTCAATTAGGAATTTCAGTGTCAAAATTTCAGCCAACAAAAATTAGTTTAGGGCTTCCCTGGTGGCGCAGTGGTTGAGAGTCCGCCTGCCGATGCAGGGGACACGGGCTCGTGCCCCGGTCCAGGAAGATCCCACATGCCGTGGAGCGGCTGGGCCCGTGAGCCATGGCCGCTGAGCCTGCGCGTCGGGAGCCTGTTAGTCCGCAACGGGAGAGGCCACAACAGTGAGAGGCCCGCGTACCGCAAAAAAAAAAAAAAAATTAGTTTAAATAATGCATTAATTTTTTGGCTCCTCAACCTGTTAGATGAGAGAAACTGAATTTCTATCACATCTGGAAAAACCTAAGAAATTCAGTATTTCTTTAGCCAATTCAGGGTCTCTTCACCACTCCCTTCCCCACACAGTTAGGCTCTGAATTTACCTAGATTGAGCTCATAAAATGTAATAAAATGTGTTTAATTTATTGGGCTATTATTTTAATGTAATCCATTCACATTGCTCTCTGATGACTTATGTAGGAGCCGTCTGATCCTTATTTATCAGTCTTCAATCATCACAGCTATATCCCTTGTTCCTAAATCTAGGACTTCTATCAGTTCTGTTTCTACTCTACTTCTCAAACATTATCAGGAGCATGAGAAAAACTGGCTTCTGGCCTAATGCATGTAGGATCTCTGCAGACCTATAATGTCAGACGTTCCCTGCCTAGACATGCCCACAGCTATGTCTTCTCTACTGAATTGTTCACTTTATGAGTTGGGGAGATTCTAGGCACGTCATTATCCATTCCTGGGGAAGAAAATATCTCCTATTTAAACCCCAAACACTATGTTGCTGTTTTATTATTGACTTAAAGTACTTACCTTGATGGTTATAGTTGTGTAGGTTTAACCCCCATGCTTCACTCAGATTTCTGTTCACTCATCAAGTGCATAGCTTCATTCAGTCAAGGGTGAGCAGGAAAGACTGACTCTGCCAGATAACTATTCTCTTAATGCCTTGGGATGCAGCAGGGAGAAATTGCATTTGTAAATCTAATGTTGAGCCTTTTGGATTGTGTTCCCCTGGTTCTCTTAAGAATACGCTCTTGATGTGCTCTAAGACTCCTGGCATTTTGTCCAAGAGGCAAAGGCTCATTAAGTCTGAGAAAATGGTAGTGATAAAATCACACTGCTTAATATATTGTGGTATTACCCTGGCACACATAGATGGGATCCTTAGAGTTGATGTAGCATAGGATCACAAAAGAAAAATGGTGAAGTCTGAGTTTAGGAGATGGAGCAAACAAAAAAAAAAAAAAATAGGAGAAAGAGCATGATAGGTTCCTGAAATCACATTTCTGCTCTCTGGAATAAGGAAGTGATCAGCAATGTCACAGTTTGCTGACTTAAGGAATGGGATGAAAACAGGTTTATGTGACTGTGATGAAAACTTGTGGCTGTTGGTGAGTTTAAATTTTTCATTGTTTTGGGAACAATGCATATATGTGTGACTTTTATACACGCATGCACATTTTTTTTTTTTTTTGGTACGCGGGCCTCTCACTGTTGTGGCCTCTCCCGTTGCGGAGCACAGGCTCCGGACGCGCAGGCTCAGCGGCCATGGCTCACGGACCTAGCCGCTCCGCGGCATGAGGGATCTTCCCGGATCGGGGCATGAACCTGCGTCCCCTGCATCGGCAGGCAGACTCTCAAACACGGCACCATCAGGGAAGCCCCACATGCACACTTTTAACAGGCATTCCCTTTAAGCTGGCAACCTCATGTCTAAAAAGTTCTCTTAGACAAATCATAATCATGCATAAATATATGACACAATGTTTTTGTCCAAAATGTTTTTATAGAATTAGTCAATCAAAGTAAATTCCAATAATGCAATGCTATATCCTTTAAATACAGTGATGCTGATCTATAATCAATTTCCATTGGAATGTGTCCATAATGTATTGTTGAGTATATGACCAGTTATAGACTGTCCATATCTGTCCATTCTGTCCACACACGATATAAGTCTGCCTGTGCACATATACATACCCATATTGCTTAAATTCATTTCACTTTTAGTCAACATCACTTATTGCTTTGTTGCGGTTTTATGTGGGTTTATTTTTTAACATCTTTATTGGGGTATAATTGCTTTACAAAGGTGTGTTAGTTTCTGCTTTATAACAAAGTGAATCAGTTATACATATACGTATGTTCCCATATCTCTTCCCTCTTGCGTCTCCTTCCCTCCCACCCTCCCTATCCCACCCCTCCAGGCGGTCACAAAGTACCGAGCTGATCTCCCTGTGCTATGCGGCTGCTTCCCACTAGCTATCTAGCTTACGTTTGGTAGTGTATATATGTCCATGCCTCTCTCTCGCTTTGTCACAGCTCACCCTTCCCCCTCCCATAAATGTAGGATAAAATTTAAATGTTTTAGTGGTATCGTTTTACATGATTTCCCACTAAAACCAAGCTTCTGTAATTAATCAACTGATTGCACTTGATAAAAGGTATCCACTATGAAAATAAATGATATAAAATGCATTTGATATAACTGTTCAGCTGATAAGTCAGATGAACTTCTTGCTAAGTGGAGAAACAAATACCTTCATTGTAAAAGCGAGATCCTGTTGGTCATTATATAACTTCCATCTTAATTGAAATTCCTAAATTATTATTCTTGTACCAACCTTTCCACTGAGCTATACACACATATATCTAAATGCCTACTTGATATCACCTCTTTGATACCCAACAAGCATCTCAAAGTTAACATGACCCCCACCCCCATCCTAGACACTTGCTACATACTTGTTTTCTGTCTTGGCAAATGACACTACCATTCATCCAGATGTTCAGGACAAAAATTTATCCATTATATCTAACTTATTCTTTCCTTCATAAGCACATCCAAGCATCAGCCATTCCTGTTAGTTCTACACTTAAATTGCATCCCAATTTGACCATTTTTCATTGACTTTACCATTTACTACCCTAATTCAAACTACATTCATATCTTAAGACCAGTGGTCTCCAAAATAAATCATATAGAAGCAAAACTGCCCACTGATAATTAGAGACCTGAGTCAACAGGACAAGCGGAAGTCCCCAGCCAGGCCCTTCTCTTCCCACCCCCATCCCTGTCCTATGCCATAAGGAGCCTTAGGTTTGGACACTCCAGCTTGCATATCTAAGCTCTGTCTAATCTTACCAAATAGCTTCCACTTGGCCACCATGTACACATAGGCAACACTTTCACCTTTCGTAGGAGAGATCAAGGGATGGAGCTTTGGACACAGAAGAGGTGTACAGGCTCTGGAAGCAAGCTTGATGCTACTTGAGTGAGGAATTCTCAGATACCCAAAGCATGGTCTGAAGGGGTTTGTGAGCTCTGGACATGCATGTCTCTTTGCATATGGACTTCTCATCAGGAAGGAAAGGTCTTGGCCAAAGGAGGGCCAAATTGTGGCTCTTTGTTTTTTTGAAAGATATTTATTTATTTGGCTGTGCCGGGTCTTAGTTGCAGCATGCAGGATTTTTGCTGCTGAGTGCGAGATTTTTGTTGCCATGTGGGATCTTTTTTTTTAATTAATTAATTTTTTTATTTTTGGCTGCATTGGGTCTCCGTTGCTGCGTGTGGGCTTTCTCTAGTTGCGACGAGTGGGGGCTACTCTCCATTGTGGTGCACGGGCCTCTCATTGCAGTGGCTTCTCTTGTTGTGGAGCAAGGGCTCTAGGCGCACGGACTTAAGTAGTTATGGCATGCAGGCTCAGTAGTTGTGGCGCACGGGCTTAGCTGCTCCGCGGCATGTGGGATCTTCCCAGACCAGGGATCAAACCCATGTCCCCTGCATTGGCAGGTGGATTCTTAACCACTGCACCACCAGGGAAGTCCCATGTGGGATCTTTTTAGTTGTGACACGCAGGATTTTTTTTTTTTTTTTAGTTGTGGCATGTGGGCTCTTAGCTGCGTGTGGAATCTAGTTCCCTGACCAGGGATCGAACCTGGGCTCCCTGCTTTGGGAGCGTGGGGTCTTAACCAGTGGACCACTACGGAAGTCCCGGTGTGACTCTTTGTGTGTTAATAATTATTAAAATGTTAGAGGCATTTGTTATTTTAATCAACTGGGTACTAATAATTATAATAACTAAATCTTTAAGAAAACTTTGACACAGAGCATTTTAGTCACAGGATAAGAATTAAAATTTCATTTTTGTTGCAGAGAAGTAAAACAAGACTTAATAAAAGATTTTTGAGGATAAGCAGTTGTTACATTAAGACAAAATTGAGTGATGAAAGTGGAGTGGAAATGATTTCAAGTAAAAGGTACCATGCAAAATTTCTAAATGTTAAAAAAGAGGGCTTCCCTGGTGGCGCAGTGGTTGAGAGTCCGCCTGCCGATGCAGGGGGCGCGGGTTTGTGCCCTGGTCCGGGAGGATCCCACGTGCCGCGGAGCGGCTGGGCCCGTGAGCCGTGGCCGCTGAGCCTGCGCATCCGGAGCCTGTGCTCCACAACAGGAGAGGCCACAACAGTGAGAGGCCCGCGTACCGCAAAAAAAAAAAAAAAAGAGCTTGCTCGTGTGTGTTTAATGAATGATGAAGATATCTAGCCTATTGAAAACATGCTAGAAATTATATCTTTGCATTATTTAAACTTATGAAAACATTGTAGGTGTCACCTTAAAAATGTAAAAGGGAGTACATTATTTTTAAAAATTGTTTCAAGGGGAATGTAGCAAAACATATGAAAGACCACTGCTCTGATAAAGGAAGATCAAGCTTAGTAAATGATGTGTCAAGGTATACCATCACAGACATGTATGCTATTGAGAAGTAAATAAGGTTGACCCCTGTACCACACCAGCTATCTGAACTTTCATAAGTTGTCACACTTCTGATACAAAGGAAATTACACAGTTCTTGGCTCTTAAAAGTTACCCATTAAATTTAAATTCTCTTCCCTAGAAATTAGTAGTGGGTTTTATATGTACCTGGATTTGACAATCACAAATTTTGGTGTGGGAGGTTCTTCACTAGCGTTAATGTTAGGGTATGAATGCTTTCCAAACATCTCAGTAAGCCGTGTCTAATAAGCCCTGGTAAAATCGTGCTTTATTCTTCACTCCACAGGGTTCTATAAAAACATTCTAGGGCAAAGAATACGGATGGTCAATTAAAATAACTAAGACAAGAAGTCGTTCTTGGTTTCTTCATTCTCAATTTTACTTCATTCTCAATTCAAAGAAGAACTACTGCCTTCAAATAAGAAACAAGTGAAAAAACAGAGCTTATAAATACAGAGTACAGTTTGGTGGTTGCCAGGGGCAGGGTGTGGGGGTTGGGCAAAATGGGTGAAGGGGATCCGTTATAAAATAAATCATGGGGATGTAATGTACAGCATGGTAACTATAGTTAATAATACCGTATTGCATATTTGAAAATTGCTGAGAGTAGATCTTAAAAGTTCTTACCATAAGAAAAAAAAATTTTTTGTAACTATGTATGGTGATGGATGTTAACTAGACTTACTGAAGTGATCACTTTGCAATACTTACAAATATCAAATCTTTCCATTGTGTACCTGAAACAAATGTAAAAGTCAATTATACATCAATAACTAATATACATAATAGTCTACAAAACAAATCACATACCATGATTCTCACACTTGTTAGGATACTGAGGACTATGACATCATGAGGGCAATTAGTGGTTCACCATGAAATATTTATATTTGATAATAAGTAAAGTTGGGGAAATATATATTCATTATAAAAATTACAACAAAATAGGTAAAAACATCAGTGCATCGAAATAACTACATATTAAACTAGATGTAAACTATTTCAGAATTTGTATCGCTTTGTTATTAAGACACTATTACTAAATATGAGCCAGATTTTGTTACCTACTAGGATTCCTTTATAAGGAAGTAGAAACATTGTTAAGAAAAGTTCCTGGGAAGAAAAATAACTTGGAAAGTTATATTAATTTATTTTCCAGCAAATTTTAAAACGCTCATGTGCTGATTACTTCCCTGTTGTTGTTTCAGCTCCAAGCATGTCTTTCTCTTATTCTGTGATGCGAGGGCTGGAACTCTGACAAAGACATTTCCTATTCTCCCTTGCTAGTTAGCTTCCTGTTATAGTTTGCCAATGGAGGCATTAAAGGGATTTTGGGAGACAGAAAGGGAGAAGGAACCCGCTTCCTATTTTCCAGTTTTTTTAGTATCTCTCTAGCAGCATCTAGATATATCTAGTATATCTCTAGCAGAATCTCTCTAGCTTGCCTGTAGAATCTTTCTGCTTTCCCAGCACCAGTACCAAACCTAGTTAACAGCCAGCCTGACACCCCTCTTCAGAGCTTTTAGGTTCTAGTAAATCCATCTCTTCCCCTTTGTTCCCCAAGCTCTAGGGTTTAGCTGCTTCCTGAAGTTACAAATCTCTCCCCTTTTTGCTCTTTGAGGCCTTCCTTCAAAATTGTGTAATCAATTTCCTGTAATTAAATCTTCTGTTTGAAATTCCCAGCATAGTTCTGCTTTCTTGATTAGACCCTGATAAACAGAGTCCTACGACAATTTCTTTGAGCAGTACACTTAGTTGACATACTTTGAGGACCACAGCCGTACTCTACTGGAGATGACTGGGCTCAAACCAGTGTTGGACTTGGTGGTATGAGACAAGAAAAATAAAGGACAAAAAGTCTTCTTACGATCAATTACTGACATATGAAGAGATAGTCATACATACAGTTTCTCTGAAGGTACACCTTACCAGTCAGGAAGTATCTTAAATTTCTAGCACTTTAGAATGAAACATCCAAGAAGATCTCTAACCTGCGTGATAGTTAAGTCCAGGGAAGAGCTGTGTGATGTATTTGTCAAGCACCAAACCACAATTATTATCCAAAGAATTCTTTTTTTTTTTTTGGCTGTGTCGGGTCTTAGTTGTGGCATGTAGGATCTTCGTTGAGGCATGCACGATTTTTCATTGCAGCGTGGGCTCTTGTGACGTGAGGGCTTCTCTCTAGTTGTGGCATGCAGACTTTCTCTCTCTAGTTGTGGCACATGGGTTCCAGGGCACGTGGGCTCTGTAGTTGTGGCGCTCGGGCTCCAGAGCATGTGGACTCTGTAGTTTGAGGCACGTGGGCTCTCTCGTTGAGGCACCCCAGCTCAGCAGTTGTGGCGGGCAGGCTTAGTTGCCCCACAGCATGTGGGGTCTTAGTTCCCTGACCAGGGATCAAATCTGCGTCCCCTGAATTGGAAGGCGGATTCTTTACCACTGGACCACCAGGAAAGTCCCATCTTCCAAAGAATTCCTAACTGGTAAATTTCCCATTAAAGCAACCCAACTATTAAATGTTTGTGGAGCCTTAAAAAATAATTGCTTGCTTTCTTCTGAATGTAACAATGCAATGTAACAACAGTTTCACAGAGTAAAGTGCAAATCACTTTAGTCCTAGTAGCCAGACTCCCCTTGTCCAAGACTCTGGGGCTTTAGCTATTTGAGGGCTCTTTCTCGGGAGGGGATTGGAAGGAATCTCCAAGGATGTGTTCTTATTTCAAGAACTTCCCTTTGCTTCCACACACCCCCACTTACCGAGATCTTGACTTGGGTGCACCTTCCAGATCTTCCAAGGTCTGGGGAAGAATGTTGGTTTGTTTGGAACCTTCACTGACAAAGACTCTCTCCTTGACCAAACTTTTAGTCAGACTCCTCTGAACCCTCTTCTTAACTAGGCTTCAACCTTTGGGCTTCAATGTTTGTCTTTGCAACACCCACTTTTAGCAAGAATTCTGTCATGTCAGTTTAGCATGAGTTCTTGATATCTGATCAGTCTCAATATCTAATTAAATTTCTCATCTACCCAGGTGGTATCTGATCACTCTGGCCAGCCCTCAGCAAGAATCCTGTTGGTCAGTATAGTGAGAATTCCTCCCTACCCTTTACGTCTCCTCTTTGTAATTTTCCATGAACTGACCACCCCCCAACCCCAACTTGCTCCTTGCCTATAAATCCCCACTTGTTCTTGCTATATTTGGAATTGAGCCCAGTTCTATACTGAAGTCTCTTTCCCCCTATTGCAATATTCCCTGGATTAAAAAAAACAAAACAAAACAAAAACCCCTCAACTACTGTTCAGCTCTGGTTTTCTTTAACATCACTCAGGGGTTCACATTCTTTCCTCCTGACTGTGGACAGTTTTTCTTAAAGCTGGGCCCTAATTAAAGTTTTAAAGTGAAAAGAAGAAACAGCAATAAACCCCAGAGCTGTTGGCTACAACATTATAAATGGCTTTGGTGCAAATGAGCATCTTCCTACAACTGGAATATAATTACCCTCTGTGCCTGGCATCACATATGGGGCAATCAGAGAAGGGATAGTAATAATGAGGATAACACTGACCCCACCCATGGCCGGAGGTGAGGGGTTGGGTGGGGGTGGGAGAACAGTTAGACCTGGAGACAGGCACACACACAGACACACAAACACTCTTCTCCCACGTACTCAACCCTAAAGACAAGCCCAGAAACACCGCCCATTATGGGTAAACTCCTGCGATCTCTGGGATAAGAACACAGTTACAGAAACGTCATGCCCAAAGTCAGCCACAGTTCTTCACACACCCACAATCACTCTCCCATTCTTGGCGGGACAGACCCACAATCTGTCACACAACGACCCACACTCACGGGCGTGACTGAAAATACAGAAGCTCACTACACCGACAGAACCCGTCGCCCCGTAGTGAGCAAGCACAAAAGTGTGCAGCGACAGTCACACACACAAACTGCCCCACCTGAGCATTCAATAACAGTCACAGACGTGCACAGCTTCACCACTCCCTCACACACAGTAGCCCAGAGTCATCTGAGTGCCCAAGATCGCCCAGGGTCGCACACAGCGTTCCGGGTACCCGCACCTGCGGCCTCGGTCACCTGTAGCGCAGGCGCGATGTCGAGGCGTGTCTCGGGGCCCTCTGGGAAATGTTGTTCTTTCCGCAAAGAGGCCGAGGCGCAAAGCGTTCTGGGGCTCGTGGTCCGCGTGGTCGGAAGGAAAAGCTGAGTCGTTAGTGCAGGTTCCTGCAGCTGGAGTTTACCCAGCGGAGCTCGGTGTCCCGCGCGCCTCAGTCCCCGCCCCGCTCCGCCCCGCAGGGGATTCTGGGAGGCGACGTCGCCGGTCTCGGGTCGCTGGGCGTGTTTCCAGAGCCAGCGGCGCTGGGAGGTGAGTAGGGCCTGGCTGAGCGCGAGAGCCAGAGGGCAGGGCCGGGCTTGGGGTGGACCGGCAGGGAACGGGGTGGGAACCAGGAGGGCGCCGCCGAGGAGACTGTGTGACAGGCTGCGGGTGTGACAGGGTGTGATCTTCTGTGTCACCGTGTATGTAATTGTGCGCGACTGTGACCGTCTGTCTCCGGTATAAAACTCCGAGTCTATGTGTGTTTGTGCGTGACTGTCTCCGCAGGTGTAACTGTGTTATTATGTATGGGTTTGTGAGAGATTGCGGGTGTGACTTTGTGTGTGTGACTGTGTTTGACCCCTTGTCCCTGTGGATATAACTGCGTTTGAATGTGTGTGACAGAAGGTGTCATTACGTGCCCATGACCATCTATATCTGCAGGTATAATTTTGTGTAATTGTGGCAGGATGTGTGACTTTGTGTGGTATGTCCCTATGCATGAGATTGTGTGTGACTGTCTCTCTGTTGGAGTAACTGTGTATCGTCATCTCTATCTTTGTGTTAATACCACTGTGTATGTATGCGACATTACAGTCGCAATTATGTGACCATATATATGTGTGTGATTGGGTGAGAATTTGTATGTGTATGTCAGACCTAGTGTGTGATTGTGAGACACAGAAAGATTAAAATTACTCACCCATTCACACAGTTACTAAATGACAGAATCAGGACTTAAGCCCAGGCAATTTGGCTCCAGAGGCCTTGCTTTTAATTGCTAAACTCTCTTGATCTTTCCCACGCTGTGAGGGTGAAAAATGGGGGCCCTGAGTTCTGAGGGTGTTGGAGAGTATTGTCTGTGGTCTTGGACTAGGACCCTTCTGGACATAGAACTTAACCTGGGTATCTCTGTTTGGTCCCCTTGTGAGTAACAGAACCCAATCTAAAGACACTGTGGTGAAACCATCCTCATATTGGCTGCATTTGGGGGAGGAAAGCCCAACCTGAAAGGCCAGTCTTCCTCTCCTTAGGCCATGGAGTTTGAGATTTTAGGTTTGTCCTTGTCAAAACTCTTCCATGTCTGGTGCTGAGAGAGGCTGATCCCTGGCTCTTTTTCTCACATACCAAGTGAACTAAGTGTTTGGTTCTGACTTCATGTAATAAAGAAAAATGCTCTCATTTCCTTTTCAACTGTGTGTGTAAAATCTAAGTGGCAATAAGGGTGGCACTTCTCTATGCCAGGAGTTGGCTCAAGCAATCTTGACAGTGAGGAAAGGTTCTGACAGTTGGGTTGATTTGCCCAAGGTCACATAGCCAATGAGGAAAGGAATGGAGAGTCAGTGTGTGTCTGGGGGTCTATATAAAGCACAAGTCTTTCACAGCACCTTTCAGTGACTGATGGTTCATCTCAAACTTGAAAAGTATTATTCAAATGATACACAGCGATTTGAAATAGCAATTTAAAAGCTATTTTTTTAATGCAGGTGCTACTTAGAGCTCCCGGGTGCTGAGAAGACTTCACTGATTCTCCTCTTGGGTTGCAAAGGCTTTTATAAACAAATTCAAGCTGCATTACATTAAGGAAATAATTTTCTTACAGATTGAGTTGATTAGTGCAGAGTAGCCCAGAATTAGGGGGTTGTATATCTTAAATTCTAAGTCAAACACAACTATCTTTGTTTTCAGAGTGAAGAAATGTTGGCGCTGAGAAGACAAGGAACTTGTTTCAGGCTGTGCAGTTTCTTGTTGGTTTGGTATTGAAATTTGTCAATGTTTGCCTCAGGCTGAATTTCTGTGGAGTAATAGAGGTAACACCTGCCACCTCCGAATATGCTTCTCTGAAAAACATATAGCATTGATTTCTCAGGTTATGCTGAATATTTCCCATACAAACATTGTGGTCTCTTGAAAGAGGACCAGTTTTTGAGCCACACTGCAGTTTGACTCATGACTTTGAGTTAGCTGTTTAAGCTTTTTGAACCTCAATTTCACTTGGTGGTAAAATGGGGATAATAATACCTACCTTTGCAGTTTTGTGAAGATTAAATAAGATAATGACATACACAACATGTGTAACATTGCTATTTATATTAAAGGAGCCACAGTAAGATTTATTTATTTGTTTATCAAATATGTTTTTAGCACTTACAGTGGTTCTGGCATTATTCTAGCACTAGAGATATACCAGTGAACCCAACAAATCCTGGCTGTCTTAAATCTTATACTGTTGTTTGGGAAGATAACAGTTAACAGGAAAAAAAAAATAACATGTCCAATGATGTTAAATGCTAAGAAGAAAAATAAATCAAGATAAGGAAAAATAATAACTGGGAAGGAGATTCCTTTTAGGTAGAATAGGGAGGTCCCTCCAATGTTGTTAACAATTGAGCACAGATATGAAGAGAGGGAATGGGCCGTGTCCAGGCAGAAGGAAAAGCCAAGGCCACAGCCTTGAAAAAGGAGTGTAGACAATGTTTGAGGAACTATAAGGAAATCTGTATGCCTGGAGTAGGGTGAATAAGGGGGAGAAGAGTGGGAAATGAGGTCTAAGGGGCAGCCAGGGCTAGATCATAAATTGTCTTATTGGTGATAGGATGGACTTTAGATTTTGTTGAGTTCAGGCTGTGTGTCCTTAATATCAGTCAGGAGTTCAGGGGTTAAGTTCAGCTTTGGCCTTTTTTCTCAGATCTTGGAACAGGGTAGGGCTGGCCCATGTAAAGAAACTAGAGACCATAAAGGGGCAAAAAACTCTGTGAGTCTCAGATCAGCAACATAGGGCTGCTCTGCCATTTTTTTTCTTGTTTAACTCTCCCTTCTCAGGACTTTGTTCTCCAAAAGAGAAAATTGAAGAAGGAAGGAAGAATGGCTGTTGGACTATGTAAATCCATGTCCCAGGTAAGTTGATGTTTTCACTTTGTTTCCAGAAATTCCACATCATTTTTCAGGACTTTGGGACCTCAGAGAGAGTCACAAGTAGCCCAGTGAGCGCACTCTTCACTTCTCTCTCTCCACTATTTGTTCATATAATCCTTCTACAAAACATTTAGTTGCTATTTTTACTCAGTGTTGTGCTTAAATGTATGGTGGAACAGAACTTTTCCTCTTTAGATGAATCACGATTTGTTGTGTTGGAGATGAATGCAAGTGAAATAAAGGATGGAGTGTGATTATCAAATAGGGAGGTCAAGGATGGCTTTTCTGAGAAAGTGACAGTTGAGCAAAAAAAAACCTGAGTGAAAGTAGGGAGTAAGCTTTGTGGAGATCTGGGAAGAGCTTTAAAAAAGTAGAAGGAATAGCAAGTACAAAGTTACTGTGTTGGGAGCATGTTTGATGTGTTCCAGGGATGGCAATAAGCCAGTATCCTCAGACAGAAATGTGTACTGTGAGATTAGAGCAGTAGCTGGGGACCAAATTATGCAGGCCCTTAAAAGTCATGACCAGAACTTTGATTTTTGTTCTAAAGGTGAAGGAGAACCATTGGGGTATTTGTGATGTGATTTGATTTATGTTTTAAAAGGAAAACAAATAGCAGAGAAGTAACAGTGGAAGGAGGGAGGCCAGTCAGGAGACTGCTGCAATAATCCAGGTGGGAGGTGATAGCTGCCTGGACCATGGTGGTGGCATTGGAGCTGGTGAGGTTCTGGGTGTATATTGGAGATATAAAATATGGGATTTGATCAGGGATTGGTTGTGGAGTATGAGAGGAAGAAAGAAATCATGAATGACTACAAAGATTTTTGACCTGGGCAATTGTGTAAATGGTCATGCCATTTACTGAGATGGGAAGACAGGGTGGGATGAGATAAGAATCAAGAATTGAGTTCTAGATATATTAAATTCAAAAGACCTTTTGGATATCCAAGTAAAGTATTGATTATATATCTAGAGTTCAGGACTGGAGATGTGAATTTGAGAGTCATTAGTGTATTTAAAGCCATGGGACAGGATGAGATTATCTTGAGGGTAGGGTTGTGGCGAATGTAGATAGTAAAGAGGTCCAAGGACTGAGCTTAAGGCATTCAATATAAGAGGCTGACAAGAAGAGGAGGAATCAGCAAAAGAGACTAAGAAGGACTGATGTAGAAGGAAAACCAGGAGAGTGTGGGTCCCATGAGTCAATAGTAGAAAGCATTTCAAGGAGATGATCAACTGAGTTAAATTCTTCTGAGAGAGACTGAGGAAGATGCTAGGACCATATGGGAGTACTTGGCAAACAGCATTTTTTAAAAAATTTCAGGGTTTGGTGACCTTCAGGGATGTGGCTCTAAATTTTTCCCAAGAGGAGTGGGAATGGCTGGACTCATCTCAGAAGGATTTGTACAGAGATGTCATGTTGGAGAACTACAGGAACTTGGTATGGCTTGGTAAGGATATGTATCCCCCATAATTCAAATCTTCCCTATGAGATGTTTATGCTTCCTCCATTGGGAATATCTAGGGCATCTTAAATGCTTAGCTGGATTTCTACTTCGTGTTCCCAGGAAATTATTCAAAGTATCCATAGAGTTATAAATGAGTATAGCTCCCTTTGCTCTAGAAAGATGGTTTGGGATAGCAGCATTAGTATGGCGTGGATATTTTTTTAATTGCAGATTATGGGGTCCCACTATAGACCTACAGATTCTGGGAATAGGCCTAATAGTCTGGGTTTTAATGAGCTCTCCAAGTGGTTCTGATACCCATTAAAATTTGAGAACCACTGTGGCTTCTGATTCGGTAGGTCTGGTTGGGGCAGCCTGAGAATTTGCATTTCTAATAAGTTCCTAGGTGATGGTTCTTCTGCTCTAGTACTTTGAGAACTGCTGCTATGAAAGAAGCTTTGTCTGTCTCATTCTCCATTCAAACATCTTTCCATTCTCTGGCCCTTCCTCTAATGTGCTTTCTTGCCTAATGACCAAGAGATTGAGTCTGAGTCTGGAACAGCAATAGCAAGTTGATTTGTTTATCTATCTGTCTGTCTTGATGGCTCTCATTTTTATTCTCCTGTAAACAGGACTTTCCATTTCTAAGCCCAACATGATCTCCTTATTGGAGCAAGGGAAGGATCCTTGCATGGTGGAGAGAGAGATGTCAGATGGTCAATATGCAGGTGAGTGACGGGGAACAGAGAGGGCTGTTGTAAGGTGACAGCACAAGTGGTCATAAGAAGACTGCCCTGCATTTGAGGAGGCTGTCCTGGGCTTCAGGGGGTCATTTCCTCTCTATTTATATCAAGTTATATTCTCAATAATATTTCTACCTCTACCCTGAATCTTGTTCCTTTTAAGTTCTTCTTTCCCCTTTATGGATAGAGTTATATACATTTCTAGATTTCTTTTTAGAGTTTTTATTTTTATCAAAGTTATTATCAAAGTTATGCATGCACATTGGTTGAAGAGACAAGTTGTTTTATAAGGCTTATTCCTTTAAAAAAGGAGGGCTCTTGCCCGCTTCCCAGTTTCCCTCTCCCTAGAGGGATCCACTTTCTTTACTTTCGCAGCTTCTTTTGGTGTCTCCTTCACGTCTCTAATAAATATGTTTATGTTGCTGTTTCTTGATTGTTTTTTTCAGGTTTAGTCCTCATCCAGTATCTTCACTAAGAAAATAAGAATTTAGTACTTTCTTATCCTGAATCCAACATGTGTGTGAGCATGCATGCGCACACACACAATTTCTGTCTTCCTATCTCACTGATACCATAATTTTTAAAGTTTTATTTATTTTTTAATTGAAGTGTAGTTGATTTACCACGTTGTGCCAATCTCTGCTGTACAGTAAAGTGACTCAGTTATACACATATGGACATTCTTTTTTTTAATATTCTTTTCCATTATGGTTTATCACAGGATATTGAATATAGTTCCCTGTGCTGTAAGTAGGACCTTGTTGTTTATCCATCCTATATGTAATAGTTTACATCTGCTAATCCCACACTCCCAGTTCTTCCCTCCCCCACCCCCTCCCTCTTGGCAACCACAAGTCTGTTCTCTATGTCTATGAGTCTGTTTCTGTTTTGTAGATAGGTTCGTTTGTGCCACATTTTTAGATTCCATATATAAGTGATATAATATGGTATTTGTCTTTCTCTTTTTGACTTATTATGGTAATCTCTTAGTTGCATCCATGTTGCTGCAAATAGCATTATTTCATTCTTTTTATGACTGCATAGTATTCCATTGTGTGTGTGTGTGTGTGTGTGTGTGTGTGTGTGTACCACATCTTCTTTATCCTTTCATCTGTAGATGGACATTTAGGTTGTTTCCATGTCTTGGCTATTGTGAATAGTGCTTCTATGAATATAAGGGTGCATTTATCTTTTTGAATTATAGTTTTGTCCAGGTATATGCCCAGGAATGGGATTGCTGGATCATATGGTAATTCTATTTTTAGTTTTCTGAGGAACCTCCATACTGTTTTCCATAGTGGCTGCACCAACTTACATTCCCACCAGCAGTGTAGGAAGGTTCCCTTTTCTCCACACCTTCTCCAGCATTTGTTATTTGTAGACTTTTTAATCATGGCCATTCTGACTGTTGTGAGGTGGTACCTCATTGTAGTTTTGATTTGCATTTCTCTAATAATTAGTGATGTTGAGCATCTTTTCATGGGCCTGCTTGCCATCTGTATGTCTTCTTTGGAGAAATGTCTATTAAGGTCTTCTGCCCATTTTTCGATTGAGTTGTTTGTTTTTCTGTTGTTGAATTGCACGAGCTGTTTGTATATTTTGGAGATTAAGCCCTTGTCGCATCGTTTGCAAACATTTTCTCCCATTCCATAGGTTGTCTTTTGGGTCTTTTTAATGGTTTCCTTGGCTGTGCAAAAGCTTGTAAGTTTGATTAGGTCCCATACCAATATCTTAATTTTTATTGAAACACTGTTCAGTGTTTACATTATTATGGCTATTAAGTGCTAGTCGTAGCTGTACTGTGCATATACCAAGGTTACTTTTTCTGTACTTTTTCTTTTTCTTAGCATTAATAATTATCTGGGGTTTTGTCTGTTTTTTCCCTTAGTTTTCTATGTACATATTCCTAACTCAATTCTTAACTCCCGATCAATTGTTTAAATCTCTTAAGACACTCAGACACATTAGGTTATCTATTGATTTTACCTTCTTGGAGAAATCTCTCCAGAGTCTTCAGATATGCTTCACTCTAGACAAATGGCTCATTACATTTGCTTGCATTCTATTTGGGTTTATCTAACGTTTTCTCATGATTAGATTGAGGTGGTGCATTTTTGAAAAGAGTGCCACAGAAATAATGTTGTATCCTTCTCAGTGAGTGCATCATACCAAAGGATTGATAATATTGATATATCTTATTATCAGTGATGTTAATTTTCATCACTTGGTGAAGGTGGTATCTGCCTGGTTTCTCCATTGTAAAGTTAGTATTTTTCTATTTATAATTAATAAATATTTGGGGAAGATACTTGATACTATTCAGTTTCTTCTGAAACTTTTGCCCACTTATTTTAGCATCCACGGCCCTGTTGTATCTTGTCTGCAACAGTTACCACTGTTGTGGTATTGACCTAATGTTGACATTTTTATTTCCTTCTTTTATTTACACATATTAACTAGGATTGTTCTGTCTGGAAGAGCTGTTTCACCTCTCCCATTTGTTTATATATTAGAATATTTCTTCATATTTATGGAATGATGGGTTTTTTTTTCCTATGAGTTAAAACTACTGTATCATTATTTTGTTGCTCAAAGTGTTCCAGCTTTGACCATTTAGATCTTCTTCAAGTTGGTTCCTATGACCTTTTAACATGCCCCACTTCGTGGTTCCAGGTGTTCCAGGTTCATCTTGTTTTCCTTTCCCCAGCCTTGAATCAACCACTTCTCCAAGGAGCCCTGGTTCCTTTTATTGGGAAATGATGTTTAGAACCAAGGTCTGGGTACTAGGTGTACTTATTGCTACTGGAAGTGATTTCTTCTAGGCCCTCACAGCAGACTGAGCTGGAAAATATATGTATGTATACCAACACACACTTTTAGACAAACACACTTTTATATTTATTTCTGTCTTTATTTTTTTTAATACATTAAATTATTCATTTATATTGATACCTTGATTTTAGTCCTACCCTCCACAGCGTTTATCATAGCCTTTCTCCTTTACTTATTTGTAATTTCTTCTTCTGACAGAAGCAATGTATTTAATTATTTCCTCCATTTAAGTGTACACACAAAGTAGTTTCAGAATTTCTAACCTATTCCTCTGTGAGAAATAAATTTACTAAGTAGATTACATTATTTGTGTTTAGGTACAAATGTACTTTTTTAGTCTTAAGTATTCAGTCAAAAACTATTTTCCAGAGTTACTTAGGTTAGTTCTTCTAGGTTCATTTGTTTCTGTTGATTCCTACTACATCCTGGTTGATTTTACTTTTTTTTTTTGTATCTGAAAGATTACTATGCTCCTAAGAATCAGACCTTTACAAGAATGTATCCTCAGAAAAGTGTTGCTCCCTCCTCATCCTTACTGTCTTGTTTCTGTTCCCTACTTCTTCCTGCCCCTTTCTTACCCACCCCTTGTAGATCACCAGTCTTTATTTTCAGGTTGGTCCTTTTTATGTTTCTTTTACACAAATGAGCAGATATACCTGTAGTTGCATTTGCTCTTTTCACTTAGCTATAACGACATGATTTGAACTGCGAGGGTCCACTTATATGTGAATTTTTTCAATAAAGACTTACTACACGATCCGAGGTAGGTTGAATCCATTGATGCTGAACTGCAGATTCGGAGGGCTGACTGTAAAGTTATACCCATAGCCCCTGTATTGTTCGGGGGTCAGCTGTACAGGAAATCACTCCATATGAGTTCATGGAGAGCTTCCTCATTTTTCTGACAGCTGCAGAATACTCCATTCTGTGGATGTTATGGTAATTTATTGAATACTCTATAATGTGTGAACATTTAGGATGTTTGCAGTAGTTTACAATTACAGACAATGCTGCAATAAATAACCTTGTAAATATGTATGTTCCTGTTGTTGAGGCTTTATTTTCAGGGTTGTTTTGTAGATGTAGGATTGCTAAGTAAGTGCATATTTAGGAATTGACAAATTCCTCCCCAAAAATGTTGTACCTGTCTGCTTTTTATATTAGTTTCTTATGGCTGCTGTAACAAATTACCACAAATGTAGTGGCTGAAAACAACACAAAAATATTATCATACAGCTCTGGAGCCAGGTCAGAAGTTCAAAATGGGTCTCACAGGGCTAAAATCAAGATGTTGGCAGCCTGCCTTCCTTCTGAAGGCCCTCGGGGAGAATCTGTTTCTTGCCTTTTTATGCTTTCTTTAGGGCCTTTATCATCTGTTTATTTTCAACTTTGTAAAATCACCTTGTTTTAAACGTGAGCTTTATATGCAGTATAGAATTGAGTTTTGCTTTGTGAACCAGTCTGGATATCATTTCAATTTAATAGGTGAAAGTCCAACCATGTTTTTAATATGTTTGGGCTTAATTCTGTACATTGTTTTGTGTTATATTTTCTGATTTTTACAGTTTTTAAAAAAGACTGTAGCTTGTCTGTTTTCCTAGGCTTTTTTTGGGTCGTGTAATACTATAGTTTTTATAATAATTAGAAAGATTCTTCTTTTGTTCTAGTGCCTTCACGGTTATAGGGCTCTGTTTCTTTAGACAGTATTTATTCCTTCTATTACTTGATTGGTCAGCTTTAAAAACTAGCCTTTGATTTTTTCACCTGTTACAGATGTGTCAATAAGTAACCTTATTATACTCCCCACCTTGTTTTCCCAAATTTTGTTACTTGTATGCTTTTTACATTGTCCAGGCATATTATATTTACATGCTCTTGTGTCACATTTATCCCAACCTTTCCTTTTGTCTTAATTCTGTAGTTATATATATTTAGTGTTTTCCACTAGGTCATTTTGCTGAAATTTCTCTGGATTGGCTGAAATCTGTTCTCTAGCAGTTTCCTCAAAAAGAGTTCATGCAAACAACGTCCCCCTAAGCTCTACCTTGTTCATAATTGGCCATTCTTTTCTTAAGTTGCTTATAGCATAGTATTGGTGTTGAATGTTGTTACAAAGAAGTTTGATGCCAGCTTGATATTTTCCCTTTATGTATAAGTGTCTTTATATTTTGTTCTGATCTCCTAGATGGGTACAGGTTAGGGTACGGCTGCGGGTTAGGGTTAGGGTACGGGTTAGGGTATGGTTTATGGTTAGGGTACGGGTTATGGTCAGGGTACCGGTTAGGGTCAGGGTATGGGTTAGGGCTAGGGTACGCTTTAGGGAGAGGGTATTTATTAAACCTCTCCCACTCTCCAGATATCACTTAGCACGTAAAGGTATATTATTCGGGGTCCAGCCATGGAGAAGACTTTAGACACTAGGATAAGAGAAAGAACACATACATTATAAATAAATCACATTAGGATTTTGTTTCAAACCTGTACATTAAAACAGTAGTGCTTAGGAAATCTAATGGAGGCAGAAGCAGTAAAGGGTAGTTTTATGGGAATAACATCACAGATTTTCTGTAGAATACACAGATTTTGACTGGTTAGAAAGTCAAGGAGGGATGCTTTTGTTCTGAAGACGTAAACCCTCTTCTAAATTGAGCTGTTATTGGAAGTTAGAAATTTTTTGTTGCTGTTGTATTGCTTTGTGTTTTCATGATTATTCTGCTTGCATCTCCCTTGTTAAACCTTTGATTTGGGGAAGAGTGCCACCCAAGGAAATGATTTTACAGAATTCTCAAAAACAAAAGGAAATGGTTCTCACCTAAATATTAAGCAATAATCTCTATACTGGTGTACTAACAGAATTATGATTCAGGGATAATAATTCTATGAAATGTAATTAAACACACAATATATTTTTTCTTTTAAATTTCCATTGTTACTTTTTTAAAGTACAATTGTAATTCAAATTCTTTGTAACAAGTGGAATTTTAAAAGATTAAAGGAAAAGATAATATTTTACCACTTGCCATTCTTTCCCACTCCCTGAAACGACCAGCATAAATGTGTAGCTTTCTTATTTTATCCAGGTGTTCTATACATCTGGAACATCATGTTTCTCACTGTATAAAAACAGATTTAGCTCTCACAATTTTTTTTTTTTTTTTTTTGGCGGTACGCAGGCCTCTCACTGTTGTGGCCTCTCCCGTTGCAGAGCACAGGCTCCGGACGCACAGGCTCAGCAGCCATGGCTCACGGGCCTAACCTTTCATTTTAAAGTCATTTTATCAGGACATGTTTTAGTCTTGACCATTTTGGGTCACTTTTTCCTGGTAGATATGTTCTCTATCAGGATGGAGAGTCAAGTTTTTATTTCTGGAAATATCTTTTTCTTTTTTTACTGATGAAGTTAAAAATATAGGAAAGTATAGAGAATAATATAATAATACAGTAAAGGATTTCCTATTGATAAACAATTTTTGTATTTCTGAATTGCATACTTCATCATGTGTATTATTTATTTAATATACTGCTTGATTCAATTTTTAATATTTAAGAATTTTGCCTGTTATCCATGAGATTGATCTGATATAAAAACAGTGAAATAGATCAGTGGAACAGTGAAGAATGTACAAAAATACACCCATGTATATATGAGAATTTAGTATTAGATAAAAGTAGTTTTTCAAATTAGTGGTGTAAAAAGATTTTCTTAAAAGTTATAGATAATATTTGTATAATATTGGGTTTTGGAAAGTCTTTCTTAAAATGACATAAAGGCCAGGCTCTATAATGAAAAAATTGGAAGATTTGAGTTCATACAAATTTTTAAAAAATTTTATCAGAAGCATTATAAATCAAGATGACATATGACAATAAAATTATAAATGAAGATGACATGTGATTTGAGGGAGAAAAATGCTCAAAAGCCTTAATGTCTTAAATTTATAATGACTTCTATAAATCACTTAAAAGAAATGCCAGTGTAATTAAAATATACGCAAAGTACCTGAATAAGGAATTCACCAAAGAAGAAACCACAAAATATATAAAAGGTACATAAATATATATGAAAATGCTCAATTTTATAATCATAGAATTGCAAATTAAAACAATAATGAGGTACTCTTTACTTGTAAGGGCAAATAGTTTTAGAATGATGTTAGCCAGTGTGAATGGGTTCGAAGACATATTTCATGTTGCTGACAGGAATGTAAATTGATAAAAAAAAAGTCATAACCATGACTTTCTCCCCTCTTTCCTCCAAGTAAATTCTTTAATTTCTTCTATAACAGTTTTCTTTCTCCTTGGAAGGGTAAAAAGGAGACATTTGCTTTCTTGATATTTTTCAGAATGGGACTCTTTGTATGAAATCAAGGCATTATCTCCAAAATGGTACATTGATGAAGAGGAAATATCCCAGGGGATGATAATGGAAAGACTTACAAGTTATGGCCTTGAATCCTCCAGCTTCAGAGAAGCCTGGAAATATGAGGGTGAATTTGAGCAGCATCAGGGAAATCAGGAGAGTCATTTCAGGCAAGTGACAACTCTTAAGGAAATCTCTGCCATGAAAAGAGACAATGAATATAATAATTCTGAGATAAATGTTCTCTTGAACTCAGTACTTTTAACACAACAGAGAGTTCCCACAGTAGAACAAGTACATAAATTTGATATTTATGATAAAATGTTCCCCCCAAATTCAGTTCTAACTGAACATAAAAGACTACATGCTGAGAAGGAATCTTTGATAGGTAATGAATGTGAAGAATTCAACCAGAATACATACCTTAGTAAAGATGCAGAAATTCCTCCTGGGGAGAAACATTACGAAAGTAATGATTTTTCAGATCTCTTAAGTTTCCACTCATTACTTACTCAACATCACACAACTCATCTTGGAAAATTATCCCATGGATACGTTGAATGTGGTGCTGCTTTTAGCTGTTATTCGTTCTTTACTCAACCTCAGAGAATTCACAGTAGAGAGAAACCATATGCATGCAATGACTGTGGAAAAGCCTTTAGCCATGACTTCTTTCTCAGTGAGCATCAGAGAGCTCATACTGGGGAGAAACCATATGAATGTAAGGAATGTAACAAAGCTTTCAGACAGAGTGCACACCTTGCTCAACATCAGAGAATCCACACTGGAGAGAAACCCTTTGCATGCAATGAATGTGGGAAGGCCTTTAGCCGTTATGCCTTCCTTGTGGAACATCAGAGAATTCACACAGGAGAGAAACCATATGAATGTAAGGAATGTAACAAAGCCTTCAGACAGAGTGCACACCTTAATCAACATCAGAGAATTCACACTGGAGAGAAACCCTATGAATGTAATCAATGTGGAAAAGCCTTCAGCAGACGCATAGCCCTTACTCTGCACCAAAGAATTCATACAGGAGAGAAACCCTTTAAATGTAATGAATGTGGAAAGACCTTTGGCTATCGCTCACACCTTAATCAACATCAGAGAATTCACACTGGTGAAAAGCCGTATGAGTGCATCAAATGTGGGAAGTTTTTTAGGACTGACTCACAGCTTAATCGACATCATAGAATTCATACTGGAGAGAGACCTTTTGAATGCAGTAAATGTGGGAAAGCCTTCAGTGATGCTTTAGTTCTAATTCATCATAAGAGAAGTCATGCAGGAGAGAAACCCTATGAGTGTAACAAATGTGGGAAGGCCTTCAGTTGTGGCTCATACCTTAATCAACATCAGAGAATTCATACTGGAGAGAAACCTTATGAATGTAATGAATGTGGGAAGGCTTTCCATCAGATCTTGTCCCTTAGGCTACACCAGAGAATTCATGCTGGAGAAAAACCCTATAACTGTAATGAATGTGGGAACAATTTTAGCTGTGCTTCAGCTCTTCGACGACATCAGAAAATTCATAATAGAGAAGCTCTCTGATTATGTATAACAAGTATAAGAAAGAAAACATTTAGTCACCATTCAGTCCTTATTAAATAAATATCAGTGAATTCTTCAGTTAGTAATTCTATGAATGTAGTACCTATGGAGAAGCCTTCAGTTCATGAGCATCCCTTATTTGAAATAGCCTGAGTAGTAGACATCTGTTACTTTTGAATCTGTTCTGTACCCTATTTGAGACTTATCTCACCCTTAATGCATATCATTCTGATGAAATTGTTTAATCAGAAAGAACAGTAGATTGGTCATAGGCAGGCCAATTATTTTCTTCAACCTCATGATGGATAAGGGATTTACAAATGGCCCTGTCTAGACCAGTAGAGTCCTAGGGGGTCATTGTTATGGGTAGTAAGAAAAGATTTTTTTTTTCCCCACCCCAGAATTGCAAGTTTCAAGGATTTAGTAAGGTTAAAAACTCACCAGTAGCCTTTTTGCCACCACATGAAGAAAGCCTTCCCAGGATAAATCTAACACAAAGGAAAACTGAGGTCAGAGACAGAAATCTGAGGCTGCTGTTTGATCTTCTGTATCCAATCATGTCTGAAGTCTACACCATCTTTTACTTTTTCATTTTTGTGATCCAATAAATTTTCTTTTTTCTGCTTATGTTAATTTGACTTGGGTTTTTGCCTCTTGGAATCAGAGTCCTGACTCATACACCCCATGTTTGCTACACATGTGAGAAAGCCTTAATCTTTTATATGGCATAATTGTTTATCCTGAGGATAAGCCTCATAACAAGTATATGAAAGTTAAATACACAGCCTTCATAAAGCTGAGAATTGTTACATTTTATTTGTTGATAAAAACTAATTTAGTATTCATTAGTCTGTTTCACAATAAGGAAGAATTTTTAAAAATTCACTTAGTGAAACTTATTACCAGACTTTCTCATAGGGAATTAAAATCATTTGTGGCAGTGACTCACTATACACCTTTAAAGTAAGATTGGCCAGCTAAGAGAATAATGGATCCATCAGTTTAATGAATGGCTCTTCATCTTAAAGGAATTATTTGATTTTCTACTTTCAGCGTGGGTTTAAACATATCATGTGATAGAATAAGATGGAATTGTAAATGAGGTCTTTTGTGGGTGGGTTGTAAACTTGGTTTAAGAAGTTTATAGATAACTTCTTTGGAACGAGACATATTAGACAAGACATTGCTGGCAGACAAAAAGAATGAGCCATTTTCAACTAATGGTTAAATAAAGCAGTTGGAGCCTAAAATTTTTAGAGTATAAATCATTACTATTCAGAGTAATGAGGAACAGGAGGGTGTGGGGCAGTATATTCCTGCTTTATCTGAGTGTATATACGAAGGTAAACTTTAATATGGAGACGTTGCCACTTTGAAGAGTTAGAACCAGTTATAATCTTGGGCATTGTCTGGAGAGCATCTATAAAAACAGATCAGGACAAATGAATTATGAAAAAGTGAAGGATTTACATGTGTATATATGTGCGTGGAGCAAAACAATAACTACTAATATAATTTCTTTAATAGTCAATTTATACTTATAACTAATAAAAATCTGAAAATTATTTTTCTTAAATATTAAGACAAATTCCCTTTGAACAACTTAAATTACAGACCTAGTATAATTGAATACTTCAAACCTTGAGCAGAAACAAATATAATGGTTTTAAAACACTGCCAAACTTGCATTATATCTAATCTAAAATATATTAATAATCATAAGCTAAATTCATGTAATCATTCCTTTATTCTCATATTTTCTGGAGGTATAGGAACACTTATTTGAATATGTTCTAAGGGTTTAGTTATAACTTACATCAGAAAGCTCCTCAGGGTTACTCTAAACTTACTAAGCTTAAAGGAAAAGAAATAATGACTCAGACCAGTGATGAGTCTGAGTTGTTCACTAATTGATTCTTGATCTAAGTATGGCACCTGATTTCTTCCTCCAAGGTGATATAAACCCAAGCCACTGATTCTGTTTTTACAGTTAAACTTCACTTGTAATGTTGATAAAATCTGTTACACCCATGCCTTTAGCACAGGTGTTTGTACTTTACAATCTGATGTTTCTCCTCACAATGAGGTACCTAAATTTTGTTTATCTGCAACTATACAATCCATTGTCTTATTGTGATATACTGACTTGATCTTTTAGCATTATAACTCATGCTTTATTAGTATGTTATAGATATTAGGACTAGCTAGAGATTTCCTATCCTAAGAGATAAGAGTTTGAGTCTGTTTAGTTAATTATCTTTAGGACATGAACTAATCCATTTAGGACTCACTGGTTAAACCTTTTCCACTTGGTTGAGTGTGATCAATGGCAATGAATTTTTGGATTTGTTTTTTAATCTGGTTATTGTGCTGAATGTATCTTTCTGCCTTGTTACAGTTTATGCAGTTTTTGCTTGTCATATAGAAGAGTTTTCTTTATTTACTCTTGCTTAAGTAGAAGGTTTGTATTTGTGTGTTTATGTGTATGTGTTTTATTTAAAATTTTTGTATTGAGCACCTATTCTGTTGCAGGCTTTGTTCTAATCCAGGCTTTGGAGGTAACAGTTGTGAGTTAAACAGACAAAAATCCTTGCCTTCATAGAACTAATTTCTAGAGAAGAAGATAGACAATAAAAATATATATATAAGTAAAACTTATACTATGTAAGAGTAACTTCTAAGGAGAAAAAGATGAAGGAAGAGCTGGGTGACCAGGTTGATATTTTAGATTGTGTGGCCAGGGAAGGCCTCTTTTGAAGTTAACTTTTGATTAAAGACCTGGGAGAGATGAGAGATCTGTCTATTCATGCTACATATATACACACATACACGTACACACATATACACATGTATAGCCCTTATCTACCTAACGGAAAGGAAATGCATATATGTATATGTATGTGTGTGTATATATATGTTTTATACTTTGTTCTTACTAAATTCTTTCTCATTTTATTATGCCTCTGTATTTGTGTATTGCATTTTAACATTTTTCCTTTTAGTCTCATGAACTCATGGCCTTCTACAGTCATAACACATTTTAATTATAATGTATATATATTTTTTGATGCTCAAATTATCAGAATTTAGCTATTGGGGCTACTTTAAGCTAACTCCTTGCTCCCTTCAGCACTGCTGCCCTGACATCTCTGCAAGCAACTTTACTTTCTGGCAATAAAAGGATATTCGAGACCCATCCTAAATGTTTTCTGTCCAAAGTCATGAAGTTAGCTACCTTCCAAGGAATTTAGGGAGGGAGAAAACAGGCATATACTTTTGAAATGAGATAGGCTGGGACCTGGAACCTGGCACCCTTTGCTACAGTGCGTGCACCTGGACAAATGTCTCTTGGAGAAACAGAATACAAAAAAACTATATAGGACTAAAAATAACTGCATGCATGCATAGTTGGGGCAAATTATGAACAACAAGATACAAAAAGACCAAAAACCCAACTGCCACTTCTGAGGTGTCGAGGGCAAAATCAGGGTACTGCATATAATCCCTGCACACAGCACCACCAAGGAGGTGGGCCGACCACCTAAGCCACCCTTCCAGCCTGACCCTCACCCCATTTAGGGATCAGCTCACACCCCCACGCACACACCAAGAGTGAGCAAGGGCATCTGTTACTTGTTTTCTCTCCCTTGTGGTGCAGCATGAGTCCCAATAAAGACTTGCCTGAATTTCTCATCTGGCCTCATAGCAATTTCTATTGATTAAGGAGTCCAAGAACCTTGGTCAGGAACAGAAAGAGATTATGAAATCAGAAATAGAAGTTTTCAAATAATTTTCCTCAGCAAAAAGTCTTGCTAGATGGATTTGGGGGCCTGAGAAAGAGTCTAAAGTAAGACTGCATTTTCCTTATATACTATATTTTCTATTGTTCCTCTTGCCCAAGAAGAAAACGA
The DNA here is from genome assembly GCF_003031525.2 of Neophocaena asiaeorientalis asiaeorientalis. Lineage (NCBI taxonomy): Eukaryota > Metazoa > Chordata > Mammalia > Artiodactyla > Phocoenidae > Neophocaena > Neophocaena asiaeorientalis. The sequence continues at coordinate 6,455,542 of NW_020185321.1, forward strand.
TGGCCCACAGTAGAGCTCATTTTAATAAGAAATATATATTAATTACTCTATAAAACTTGAAGTTGTTTTAGGATTTGTGAATATTGTTTCAATAACATTGTTAAAAAACAACCATTTGAAAATTGATAATTTAAAATTGCCTCGATTGATGTAAATGAGTCAAAATGGCTAAGCTTCTTCAGGTGTGTTAAAATTCCACTTGCTCTCTTCCTCCTAATAGAAGGTTTTCTTTCCTTTTAAAAGTATTTCAGACATCTCTTCCTGAGCAAATGCAAAGGCTTTTGTGATGTATTGATAGAAGTAAATTTTCCATGGAGTCCTGTACCCTTTTAGCAGTTACTGTATTTGGATGCTAGGACTGCACATGAATTGGGGGCAAATTTGCTGCTATTATGATTGGGTCCCTTTTAGAGACAGCTGGAAAAAATGTTTCCTTTTTAGAGCATCATTTCACATTGATTCTAGTTCTTAGAATATTTGCCGTACCCTACTTTATTCACAGAGCTCAGGACAGGGAGACAATAAATTGTATGATAGAGAAAAGCAGATTGCTTGAAAACATGAGTTGAGGCTACTTTAGTGACAGAAGAATGAGTCACTTTCCTGGTCAGCTTTCTTAAGGCATTTGCGTGGGGGAATTTCTCACATGTTCTTCCAGAAAGAGTAGTGGAAGTATCCACTCTTGATTATTGGCACATGTATAGTTGTTGGCATTAGACCTTCACATGGATGTCAGGTCTTTTAGTTGGGAGAACCTGAAAAGGTGATTATACTTCTTTCAGACTCAGTTTGGTTATCTGTAAAACTAAAATAATTACAGCCTTCCATGTTTTTGTGAGGATTACTTGACTGTAATATATGTAAACAGTTAACATGGCAATTATTAATGATGAAATTAAGTAGGAAGTTGAATTGCATGCCTGAGAGCCAGCTGCTTATATGAGACAGAATTGCAAATTCTGTCCGTGTCCTATTTCCCAGTGTATGGAGTCTCAAACAGCCGTGCTCCTAGCCCTTCTTTCTGATCCCGGAGAGGGAACTGCAGTTCCAGAGTCTCTTCGGAGCTCCCTGTTGGGATATATGGGGCTGTTAGGACTCTGCCTTCTATTAAAATAGAGGCCAGGAAGTGAATGGCTCTTGGTTTTTAAATTTTGCATTTATATTTTTGGACCTCAATTCCTAGTATATTACCAAAATTGTTTAGTCTAACACTCAGTTCTTGGTTCTTCCCCCCGTCGTTCCCAATTCCTAATCTCCCCCATGGGCACATACACATCTGTGTTTGGTATGCATCCTTAAATGTGTATATATCCCCTATCAAATAAGTCATGTTGTGTGTTTGAAATTTATATTATTGGTGTTATGCTATAAAAGTGTCACTTTTTTCTACTCAGTACTATATTTTGGATTGATCATGTTCTTCTGTGCACAGTGCTGTTATGCTATTCAGTGCTTCTAACATTTGCATAGTAATTCATAGTAAATGTTTACTACTTTTAATTTATTCATTTCTGCATACAACTCCTGGCTGGCGCAAAGAACATCCTGGTATGTGTCCCCTTGTGGACCTGAGCTAGGTTAGACTACTTGCTGTAGAATATTGTGCAAAGGATTTTTTTGCACAATGTTATAAGGTACAACCAGATTACTTTCTAAAATGGCTGCAACTATTTACATTCTCCCCAAGAGCACCTCTGTGTCCTTGTAAACACTTGATAAGTTTTATCTTCCTTGAATGTTTTAGTTTGCATTATTGTTATTGACTACTGGTGAGTTGAAGCTTATATCTCTATACTTCCTCATCATTTGGACCTTCTATCAAGTGGGTCTTTATTTTTTTAGCCATGTTTATCTCTTATCAAATAGGTCATCAAATCTATTTACAAAAGTTTAGTTAAAATGTACTTGTAAGTCCGTCTGGGCTTTAGGGTTTTTCTTCTTTTGAGGGGATGTTTCTATATTATTTCAGTGTATCAGATTTATTCAAATTTTGTTTCTTGTGCCAACTTTGGTATTTTATATTTTCTAGAAATGTATTAATTTTGTTTAGGTTGTCAAATTTGTTTGCAAGTAGTCATTCATAAGATTCTTTTATAATTATTCTAACTTCATTTGGATTCTTACTCATTTTCTCATTTACACCTTTGCTCTTTTATTTTTATCAGCTTTGACAGAGGTTTACCTAACTTATTGATCATTGATCTTCAAAAAAACATATCTCTTGGTTTTGTTATCCTTTTCTCTTATTTTTCCTAATTCTTTGATTTCTTCTGCCCTTTATGTTTGTCATTTAATTCTTTTTTGAGTGTGCTCTGTCCTCTTAATCTACATTTTTGTGTTTTTTTAACATCTTTATTGGAGTATAATTGCTTTACAATGGTGTGTTAGTTTCTGCTTTATAACAGTGAATCAGCTATACATATATCCCCATATCTCCTCCCTCTTGTGTCTCCCTCCCACCCTCCCTATCCCACCCCTCTAGGCGGTCACAAAGCACCAAGCTGATCTCCCTGTGCTATGCGGCTGCTTCCCACTAGCTATCTATTTTACATTTGGTAGTGTATGTATGTCCATGCCACTTTCTCACTTCGTCCCAGCTTACCCTTCCCACTCCCCATGTCCTCAAGTCCATTCTCTACATCTGCATCTTTAGTCCTGTCCTGCCCCTAGCTTCTTCAGAAGCATTTTTTTTTTTTAGATTCCATATATATGTGTTAGCATACGATATTTGTTTTCCTCTTTCTGACTTACTTCACTCTATATGACAGACTCTAGGTCCACCCACCTCACTACAAATAACTTAATTTCATTTCTTTTTATGGCTGAGTAATATTCCACCGTATATTCCAAATCTACATTTTTGAATTGAGAATTTAGTTTTTTGTTTTCCCTGCAAATGTACTTAAGTTGTATGTTTCCCTCTACTACATAAGTTGTGTCCTACAGTTTTGGCATTTAGCGTTTTCATTGTTGTATTCTGTCCTATGCTGTTGCATTGTACATTTCCATGTTTTGTAGTTTATTTTAGGGGTTCCTCTTTAACTCACAATTTTTGGCTATCTTTTTGTTATTTGTGTCTAATGCTATTACATTAGAGGTTTATATTAATTCTTTGGAATTGAATGAGCCTTCCTTTATAGCCTCATATGTAATCAATTTTTATAACTGTTACATGTATATTCAGAAAGTATATGTATTTTGATCTTTTGAGTATAAATTTCTCATCTGTTAGGGCAAACCATTAAACTACTGGATCTTTATCAATCTGATAAGTGGGAAATCATATCCCAGTGTAGTTTTTATTTGCTTTTTTCTTATTATGAATGGGTTTGAGCTTCTTTTCTGTGAATTGTCTGTATTTCTTGCCCAATATTCAGTTGGAAAGTGACCTTTTACTTATATAGTAGGGAAGTTAGCTCCTTATTATGTGATTTGCAATTTTTTTCCAGTGTATTATTTGTTTTTCGAATTTGCTTACAGTCCTCTTTTGCCATGCAAAATTGATTTTTATGTTATCTAATTTACCAATATTTTCTTTTAAGGCTCTTAAGTTTTGATTCATATTTAAAAGGCCTACATCTTGAGACAATTTAAAATGTTTCACATGATTTCTCCTTTACTTCTGTGCTTTCATTTTTTTTTACATTTTTTAGTTTTTTGGTAAGAATCTCATTTTACCCCCATATGGCTATCCCATTTCTCAGCGTCATTTACAAATAATCCACCTTTCCCACTTATTGTAAATGTCAACTCAAGCATATACTAAATAAACAGATGTAGTTTGGTACATTTATGTATTTCCTATTCTTTTAATACCTGTTATATTAGGTCTACTATCTCTTGTCAGTTGTTTTCAGAGAGGGGTTTTTGCCATCTCTGGCTATAATTGTGAATTTGTCTGTTTTTCTTTTTTAGTTCTATAAGCTTTTGCTTTATGTGTTTTGAAGTTCTTGTGTTAAATGCCTAAACCTTTGGGATTATTAGGTACTCTTAACTAATATATCCCCGTATCATTATAAAATGAACTTCTTAGTCCCTGGCAATATTCTTTGCTCCCAAACCTACTTTATCTGGTATTAATATGCCCACTCTAGCTTTCTTTTAATTAATCTTATCATAGCATATCTTTTCCCATCCTTTAACTTTTAACCTATTTGTGTCTTTCTATTTAAAATGCATTTCTCGTGAAGAGCATACAATTGGTTATTGCTTTTAAAACTCAGTCTGCAAATCTCTGCTGTTTAATTGCAGTGTTTACACCATTCACATTTTAAAAACTGTTGAAGCGAAATTTACATAATATGGAAATAGCCATTTTTAAGTGAACAATTTAGTAGTAGTTAGTACATTCACAATGCTGTTCATCCACCACCTGTCTAGTTCCAAAACATTTTCATCATTCCAAAGTAAACCCCTTACCCATTAAGCAGTTTCTCCTCATTCTCCCCTCAGCCCCACTAAGGAAGGCAACCACTAATCTGCATTCTATCTCTATGGATTTATTTGTTTTGGATATTTCATATAAATGGAATCACACAATATGTGACGTTTTGTATATGGCTTCCTTAGCATAATGTTTTTTTTTTTTTTTAGCATAATGTTTTGCAGGTTCATCCATGTAAGCATTATTTGTACTTCAGTTTTTTTATGGTTGACTAATATTCCACTGTATGTATGTACCATATTTTGTTTATCTGTTCATTGTTGGATGTTTGGTTTATTTACACCTTTTGGCTATTGTGAATAGTGCTGCTGTGAACATGTGTGTACTTGTACTTGTTTTCAGTTCTTTGGGCATATACCTAGAAGTGGAATTGTTGAATCATATGGTAATTCTGTGCTTAACTTTTTGAGGAACTGCCAAATTGCTGTCTACAGTAGCTGAAGCATTTTACATTCCCACCAGCAGTATACAAGGTTTCCAGTTTTTACACATCCTAACACTTATTTTCCTTTTTTAAGAATTATAGCCATCGTAGTGGATGTGAAGTGGCACTTCGTGTGGTTTTGATTTGCATTTCCCTAATGACTAATGATGTTAAGCATCGTTTTGTGTGCTTGTTGGCCATTTGTATATCTTCTTTGGAGAAATGTCTATTCAAGTCTTTTGCCCAAATTTTAATTGGGTTGTTTGTCTTTTTGTTGTTGAGTCATAAAAAGTTATTTATATATATTGGATACTAGACCCTTATCCTATACATAATTTACAAATATTCTCCCTTTCTGTCGGTTATCTTTTCACTTTCTTGATAATGTCTTTTGATGCACAAAAGTTAATTTTTATTTTTAAGAAGTCCATCTTACCCAACCAATGAGATGTGAGCAAAAGGGATGATTATCATTTCTGTGCCTGCTTTATCTGCCCTTCCTCTACCCTGTTTGCTGGGAGATACTGAGAATTTTAATACTCACCTTTGCCCCAAAGATGGAAACTACTTGTTCAGGAAGGCAGAGCTATCCCACCAGTCCTGGACTGCTCGCCCTTAGACTCTTACATGAGGGAGAAATGTATGATATTTAGGTCACAGTATTTTGGGGTCTTTATTATATCAGCATAATCTACACCCTAACTTATACAACTCCAGTGTGCCATACAAATATTACCATTTTCTGTTTGTGCCATGATAAAGGTTGGGAAGCACCATGATCTGCACCATTTCTTCTTGGTCCCTTTTGCGAGCCCCTCCTCCTCAGTGTCATAAAGGGGAAAATCCTTTCTCTCCTAACCATCCAGGTATTTAGCTTATTCTGGCCCCAAGATATACACTGAATACCTTTAATTCTTGTAGAAAAGTTGAGCATATAATGGGTGTTGGCCAAAGGAAGATATTGCCTTGCCTTGGGAGGCACCTGGGGTAAATAAAGGTTGGTGGGCCCTGGTGCTGGAAGCCCCCAGGCCCTGGTGCTGGAAGCCCCCCTCCACCAACCCCCCAGGAGTCCAGCACCCATGAAAGACTGTACCTGCATTATGGGTTGCCCTGGCATAGTGTTTCCTCAAGGGTTTCCTTCCTATTTGGGAGACAAGAGCCGCCTCACCCAAGAAGACGTTCTCATTGTTTCCGCAGCCCTCACAAGTCTTTTTCTCCTGCTCTGCTTGGCCTGAGACAAACAACGATACCAGGAAAAACGAGCCTCTCAAAGTATATCTTTCAACTCTGAGCCCGGTTATAATGCAGTGAGCTACCAAAATTAACGTGAGCTGCTAGCTCCTTGGCTTGTTAGTCCCCCTGGACAAGCATCACCTGAGCGCTCCTCCCCTAGGAAGATCCTCCCACCTCTGGGGCTTGACCCCTTCCTTCCGGTCTCACCCCTACTCACCCTCCCCTCACCTCCTCCACTCCCCCGAACGGAGCTTATTCCTTTCCACTTCTGATCTCGGTCCCTTCCGTCCCACCCCTCCCTGCAATGCCCCTTGTCTGTGCAAGGGCACCACTTGGGACCCCAGCCCTAGTTCTTCCAGCGGATCAGAGGACGGGTCGGGGCTTTCTTTGGCTCTGGGGCGTATCCGGGGCCGCCCCTCGCGCGCGTTACAGCTCTCCGAGCACCGGCGTCTCCTTCCTAAACTACAAGCCCCAGAGCCCTTCGCACCTGAGCGTTTCCAGCCTTCTTCGGCACCCCCATCCCCGCTCCAACTACATTTCCCAGGGGCCACTGCGGCCCGATTCAGTCTGGTGACGTAGCGGTGTCGGTGGCTAGCGTTTCTCAGCGTGAGGCAGGTAAGTGTGTTTCCGTCTGGCTCTGGGGCGCTAAGCGGTGCGACCTGAAGCTCCAGAGGGGCCAGCCTGTGCGGGCCGAGGAGGTGCTGTCTCTCGGTCTTTGTCCGGGCGAGACGTGTACGTCCGGTTTGTTGGCGTGCGTTCGTCGGTGTGTCTACCAGGCTGCTCCTTCGAGTGTGTGTGTCAGTGTGTCTTTTTGTCTTGTGTTGCTACTAGGGTTGCGTGTGTGATGCCATAATAGCGTGTTTGTGGGGCCTACGCATGATCTGGTGTAGGGCGTTACCATGGGTCTGTGATTAAGGGGAGATTGTTGCAGCCTGTGTGACTCTGACGCTGTGTCACCACGTTGGTGAGACTCTGTGACCCTGTGTGGCAGTGGCAGTGCCAGTGTGAGCGTGCGACAGCTTTTGTGTGGCTGCCGCCGAGGGTAACCCTTAGTAACCCAGTGATTCCTTGGTGTTCGTGAAGTTCGTGAAGAGTTTCCTTTCTCTCTGCTTCGGATATGGCTGCCTCTACCAAAACAGATCGGGTGAGTGACTGAGAATCTGGCTTCCTTGGAGGAAAGGCCTGAGCCTTGCCTTTCTGCATTCCTCTTCCCTGTAGTGCCTCGCCTAAAAGTGGGCTCAAGCGGAGATATGAGTACCAATTTATGAAGCACGATCATGGCTCTCCCGGGCCATGGGTCTTTTCTAGGGTCTCTGATGGCTACAGCTGTGAATCCCTCCTGCTTCTTCCTCAATAGCCTTAGAGAATCCCTGGGAAAATGACCTCTAGGAGAGAAGGCAGGAATTTGAGTTTCAGTTTGAAGCTTCCAAGCACAGAGATTCTCATGAGTTGCAGACTTGGTCTTGTAATGTGAATTCACAGATGTGGCCCCATATAGCCAAGAGAAGACGGCTGGAGTTTATGCTCCTCAAGGCCGCACTGTCTCTTACCTAAAGAGGGCTAGTTTGGGAGTCAGAGAAACCTATATTCTACTCTGGGCTCCATCACCTCCAAACCATGTCATTTTGGATGAGTTATGTTAACCTGGTTTCCATCATCTGTAAAACGGGGAGAAATACTTAACATTGCACTTTTGTTTTTTATTTTTTCCTTTTTTGAGAATCAAATGAGATAATATATACAAGTTCTTACCTAGTTGCTAGTATTATTGATATTATTATTGCTATTAGAATTATTAAGGTGATTTAAACACATTGTTTGAACATCTCTGGTGTGTACTTGCCCTGTTCAGGAGAGAAAGTTGTGAACTCCATCCCATTGAACCTAAGGCAAGTTCTGTGGCAAAATGCAGCCATTTTGTCAAGGATGCAGGCTGCACCTTGGTGTCTAAGGGACTCAACTCCAGCTTTTGAGGGTTTTTTGGGGTTGAAGAATCTTCATGTGTTATCAGGGGCCAGAGAAGGAAGTGGGGTGAGTTTCAAATTGTGTGTTTGGAAGCTGCAAGACAGGCCTGCAGCCTTCTATCTCCTTTTTCCTCCTCCAGACCTACAGGACTCTGTACTCCCCACCAGAAGAGCCTGAACGGAGAAGTTTGTACCATTTAAGCCTTAAAGCCATGGCCCAGATGAGTTGGTATCTTCCCTCTTTCTTCTAACACCATCTCGTTTATCATGACTTATGCACGACATTTTGTCTAAAGTTTGCTATCCTAACAGGTTTCTATGAGCAGTTGGTCCTCAGTTCCTTGCATCCCTAGGGATGAGAGGGCTGAAGATATGTTCTCAATTTACCCAATTCTTACTCTTATCATCCCTGCTCCCCCCACCCTCTCTTCATGTATTTGTTCAGGAAACTAATTCCACCCATCCAGGGAACTTTGTTCTCCCCACAACCCTGATGATGCAGAAGTACACATCTTGGAGAGAACTGAAAACCTTTGTAACTTACGTTGTCATGTGGAATATTTACCAGCACATGAGGCACAGGCACTGCCAGAAAGACATAGGCCAGGGATGGAGCAAGGCATTAGAAGGACCCTTTTAAATCTGAAATGAACCCTTTCATTTCAAGATTGGGGGAAACTGGGGAAGGGCGGGTGTCCCAGGTTTTGAATAGGTCATTTTGGAAGGTAGTTGGTGCAGCAGCTGTTTACCAACAGATGAATCTGTAAAACTCTAAGACTGATACATTCTCTTTGCATTTTAACATTTCTGAATTGGGGATGCCTTTTTTTCAACCAATGGCGTCTTCAGTTTGGTGAAATACAGTAACATTACCTACCTCATAAATAGTTTTTAAGGCCAAAGAGGAGATAGTCCTGAGAGACCTGACGGGGACCACCTTCTTTAGGACGACTTTAAAAGAAGGTTCGTGATTGATGACTTTAACACAGAGATGTGGGTCAACGGGGTAGGGGTTTGGGCAGGGAAATGATAAGAGATGAAGCACAGGGTTCATTGTTATTCCTGAAGGGTCCAGTTTAAAGTTGTTGCAGTTTGAGTAATGACCGTGTATGTGGAACTCTGAGTCAGCTTTACCAGCTCTCTGTCATCAGGGTGTAGTGTGGCCCAATGGACTGTTACAAGTAAGGAGCTGATCTCCTTACCTGAAATTTGGGGATTCCTTGGACAGGTTCCCAGAGGTCCTTGAACTCTCAGAAGTTGTATGTATGGAGTTGCATGTTGGGGCCTAGGTGTATTTTTCTAGGGATCAGATTTTTAAAATTTGACTTAATTCCCAGAGAAATAACCCGTGTCCTAGCTCAGGCTGATATAATAAAATACCATAAACTAGGTGGCTTACAAAAACATTTCTTAGTTCTGGAGGTTGGAAGTCACATCAGGGTGCTAGCTAGCATGGTTGAGTTCTGGTGAGGACCATCTTCCAGGTTACAGACTGTTAGCTTCTCCTTGTATTCTCATGTGGCCCAAAGAGGGCGCTCTGGTCCCTTCATCGCCTTCATCCCATTTATGAGGTCTCTATCCTGATGACCTAATAATCTCCCAAAGGTCCCACCTCCAAATACCATCATATTGAGGGTTAGATTTCAACATAAGAATTTTGGGAAGACACAAACATTCAGTCCATAACAACCCCCAAGGTCTCAAGAACCCCTGGACTAGAATCCCAAGACTATAAGAACTGGCAAAGGTGTTTCCAATAATCTTGCCCTAAATCAGTGCCCTACAGTGAATGCATTGCTGAGTAATTTATGGTTTCTCTTTCACAGAAAGACTGGGCTTTTTCAGTCAGCTACCTCTCCATTGTTGGGAGGAGCAGGGTGTAGCTTTTGTTATGAACATTTTCTTCTTTTGCTACAATCCTATACAAACTGTGAATATAAGCCCTGCTGGCCACCAGAGCCAGGTAATCAAGCGGCATCCCCTGGGCAGCAACCACAAAATCTGGGACTCCAGATGTGTGCACAGGCTCCCTTCTGGGAGATACCAGCAACATGGAGTGAGGCAGAGGGAGAGTGCAAAGTTGGTACCTGCCAGCCTTTCTGATCTTTGGAGAGTATTTCAGTAGACCTCTAGATAATGTGTTAAGTTAGAAGCCTGCCCCTCAGGCTGAAGCTTTAAGATAAGCAAATAGGCCTCTTTCACAGAAAGCCTCGGGGTGTGTTTCATGCTGCTACGTCTGTGCTGTTTCTTTTAAGAGCAGCCAGGTAAGAACTGTTTCTGTTACCGAACCAAACTTGGGTCTGCTTGCTTGTGTGCGGTGAAGCCAATCTGCTGACACTGGGTTGTGCTGAAGGAAAGTGCAGCATTTATTGCAGGGCGCCAAGCAAGGAGTCCAGGGCAGCTAGTACTTAAAAGACCTGAACTCCCTGAGGGCTTTCAGGGAAAGGTTTATAAAGACAGGGTGAGGGAGGGGGTTTGTGGTGTGTGATCAACTCATGGACATTCTTCTGATTGGTTGGTGGTGAGGTAATTGGGAGTCAGCATCATCAACCTTCTGGTTCCAACCAGTCTGGGGTCTACATGCTTGTGGGCAGCAGAGAGTTAACTTCTTCCACGTGATGGGGGTTTCAGTATCACAAAACAGCTCAAAGGACATGGCTCAGAATATCATTTATAGCCCTTGAGGAAGAACTAAAGGTCCTTGACTTTGTTTAATGGCTAAAGTATTATTTTTGTCTTGCTTGACTGTTTTCCTTTCTGCATTTTCTCACTTCTTTGATTAAATTTATTCTTTGACTGAAGTTTTTCTGTAGACAAAAGGCAGGAGGATGACATGGGCGGGGGTCTATTCTGGGAAGGCCTCACAGGGTCCTGCCCAGTTACATTTCTCTGTTTGTTACAGTCCAGTCCGATTGGCAAACGTAAGCCGTGCTGGCCACGAGAGCCAGGCAATCGAGGGGTGTACCCTGTGCTGCAGCCATCAAAAATCAGAGCACAGATGTGTGCTCAAGCTCCATTCCGGGAGATACAGGCAACCTGGAGGGAGACTGAGGGAGAGCATGAAGATCGTGCCTGCCTTCCCAGATCTCTGGAGAGGATTACACTCAGCCCTTAGGTATGTGTTTAATTAGAAGCTGGGCCCTCAGCCCACAGCTGTGAAGATAAGCTAATAGGCCTCTTTCACAGGAAGACTGGGCATTTCAGTCTGCTACCTCTCTGCCGAGCCCTGGGATGGGTAGCTAGTAAAAAAAAAAAAAAACAAACCCTCTTTCTCCATTTATTACAGTCCTGTGGGAACATAAGCCCTGCTGGTCACCAGAGCCAGGCAACCAAGGGATGTGCCCTGGGTGGTACCCACAAAAACTGGGGTCCCAGGCATGTGCATAAACTCCTTTCCAGGAGATACTGGTGACCTGGAGCAAGATGGAGGAAGAATGCAAAGATGGCACCTGCTGGCCTCTGTGGTTTTTGGAGAGTATTTCAGTAGGCACCTAGATGTGTGTTAAATTAGGTACCTGCTCCTCAGGCTAAAACTTTGCAAATTCATTTCTTTCATAGATAGTTGGGTAATCATTATGTTGCAGGAGAGGGAAATGTCATGACCTGGGACCTGCAGGAGTCCTTAGGACAGACCACAAAGTGAGAGCCCTTGGCTTCACACAGGAAAGAATTCAAGAGCAAGTCAGAGTAAAGGGAAAGCAGGTTTATTTAGAGAGATACACATTCCATAGGCAGAATGTAGACTGTCTCAGAAAGTGAGAGTGGCCCTTGGGCATGGGGTCGCAGGTTTTTATGGGTTAAGTAATTTCGTAGGCTAATGAATGGGAGGAATATTTTTGCTATTTTGGTGTAGGGTGGGGATATCCCAGGAATTGGGCCACTGTTCACGTTTTGGTCTTTTACGGTCCTCCTCGGAGCTGGCATAAGAGGGAGTGGTTTTTAGTTTTACAATGAAGGTATAATGAGCTAAAGGTCAATGACCGGACTATTCTCAAAGCCATCTTGGTTTCAGCTGGTTCCAGATAGTCTTTATCACATCCCAACAGCCGTGCCCCTTCTTCATTATCTAGCATTTGTGTCCTACCCCTTTCCCTCCTGTCTCAATTAGGCTGCCTCTGTGCTGGGCCCTGGGGGGATAGCCAGGTGAGTCTGCTGGAGCCCTTTAAGAACTGTTTCTCAGTTTGTCCTATCCTGTGGGTCTTGTGGATGCAAATACTATTGGCTTTCAAAGCCAGGGATTTTGGTGGCTCATCTCAGGTACAGGTCTTAAAAGTTGCGGTTCCAGATGTGGGGTTCAAATCCTTTGCTCCTCAGGGAGAAGCTCAGAGTTGTGAGTTTCCTCCCAATTGTAGGTTGCCGTGCCAAGGGTGGGGTTTATGGTGAGATTGCCTCTCAGCCTTTCCCTACCGGTTTGGTTTTTTAAATTTTATTTATTTATTTAACATCTTTATTGGAGTATAATTGCTTTACAATGGTGTGTTAGTTTCTGCTTTATAACGAAGTGAATCAGCTATACATATAATACATGGGAGTTCCTCAACTAATTTTTGGATTTCTTTCAGAGGGAATTATTCTGTATGTAGCTGTAGATTCATTGTGTCTGCGGGAGAAAGTGATGAGTTCAGGATTCTTCTATGTTGCCATTTCAAACTAGATCCTCACTCCGCCCTTTTCTTGAGGGATAATGCATGTCCAAATTCAGATAGCTCTGTTGACCCGTCTGTCCTGTGAAATCTTACAAGTAAAACAGACTTCACTCTATCCTATTTTCTGTCCCCCTTTAGTCCCAGCTGGCACTTTTTCTGCTGCTATAATCTCATCTCTCTTCCTGGCTCCAGCTGAGATGGCTGATTAAACTCATTGGTAATCTCTTTATGGAGTGACTGTCCAGCCACACTCTTGGTGTTCTCTCCACAGCACATTTTCTCATTTTTTGCAACGTGAATAGGCTGAGAATTTTCCAAATCTTCAAGATCTGGTTCGTTTTTGCTTAAAAGTTCCTTCAAGGGGCTTCCCTGGTGGCGCAGTGGTTGAGAGTCCGCCTGCCGATGCAGGGGACGCGGGTTCGTGCCCCGGTCCGGGAGGATCCCACATGCTGCGGAGCGGCTGGGCCCGTGAGCCATGGCCGCTGAGCCTGCGCGTCCTGAGCCTGTGTTCCGCAACAGGAGCAGCCACAGCTGTGAGAGGCCCGCGTACCGCAAAAAAAAAAAAAGTTCCTTCAATTTATCTTCCTCTTCTCCCTCATTTTATAATAAACATTAAGAAACCAGGCTACACCTTCAACACTGCTTAGAAATCTCCCTAGCTTAATCCAAAGTTATCACTAATTTCCACAAAACACTAGAACACAGTTCTGCCAAGTTCTTTGTCACTTTCTAACAAGGATCACTTTTCTTCCAGTTTCCAAGAGCATGTTCATAATTTCCATCTGTGAGCTCACCAGAATCACCTTTAACATCTGTATTTCTATGAACAGTCCCATTAATGCAATCTAGGCTTTTTTCTTTTCTAAATTTATTTCTTTTTGGCTGCGTTGGGTCTTCATTGCTGCGCATGGGCTTTCTCTAGTTGTGGCGAGCAGGGGCTACTCTTCGTTGCCATGCGCGGGCTTCTCATTGCCGTGGCTTCTCTTTGTTGCAGAGCATGGGCCCTAGGCCCGCGGGCTTCAGTGACTGTGGCACACGGGCTCAGTTGTGGCTTGTGGGCTCTATGGCGCAGGCTCAGTAGTTGTGGTGCACGGGCTTAGTTGATCCTCAGCATGTGGGATTTTCAGAGACCAGGGCAGGGCTCAAACCCATGTCCCCTGCATTGGCAGGCGGATTCTTAACCTCTGCGCCATCAGGGAAGTCCATAGGCTTTTTCATACATACACCTCAAAACTCCTCCAGCCTCTACCCATCACCCAGTTCCAAAGCCATAACCACTTTTTTTTTTTTTTTTGGCATTTGTTACAGCAGCATTCCTACCTCATGGTGCCAAAATCTATCCACAACAGTCACTTTCCAGCTTAAACCTATTATTGTTTCCCTTTATCCAGTGGAAAATGCCTGATCTTTTCTGCATGAAATGCTTCATCATCTGGCCTCTGATTACCTAAACTAATCTCTCTGGACTCCGTATGATTTTCTTGCAGTCTGCATAATCCCCACTCATTCTGCCACTTCTATGATACTACACATGAGGTTCCCTTTACCTAAAATCAAAATATCTGTTACTGTATTCCCAGTTTTTATGGGGTTTATTTAATTTGTCTATATTTATTCAGGGCAGGCTTCATGCCCGCCCCAGGGCTATGTCACGTACTTTCTTCTGCTCTCCCAAAGCCTTCTGTTGTCTCTAAAACATTTATCAGTGACTTTTTCCATTTAAAATAACTTCTTTGAAATTATACATGCTGTTTGTAACATTAAAAAAATACACAGGTGTAACTTTTACTACAATTATTTTAATGTAATTTTTACATAACTCCCTTTTATCCCTATCTCTAATCCGTTCAAACTCACCACGTCCTTAAGTTTTTCTCCTTGTGAAAAAATAAAAGACAAATGTTATTGGTTTTTGTTGCTTTTTAATTTTTATTTATTTTTGGCTGTGTTGGGTCTAGTTGCAGCAAGCGGGGGCTACTCTTCGTTGCGGTGCACGGGCCTCTCATTGCGGTGACTTCTCTTGTTGCACAGCACGGGCTAGAGGGTGCATGGGCTTCAGTAGTTGTGGCTCACAGGCTCTAGAGCGCAGGCTCAGTAGTTGTGCAGGGGCTTAGTTGCTCTGCGGCATGTGGGATCTTCCCAGACCAGGGATCAAGCATGTGTCCCCTGCATTGGCAGGCAGATTCTTAACTACTGTGCCACCAGGGAAGCCCCATTTTTTGTTGCTTTTATTTTTAATTTACATAAGCAATGTGGCACAATAGACTTTTTAAAACTTTTTTCACTCAGCAAAACCATGGCTAGTTCTTTTGTTTGTACTGCTCCATAATATTCCACCTGACTTTATTTGGCCATTCCCTGAGTGAGCGATACTAGATTGCCTCTAATTCCTCCAACAAACTCCACCCCTCCAACAGCATAACAAAAAAGACTATGATTAAAATTCTTATACATATCTTACAGAAATGTGAAATTTTCTCTGGGATATATACCCCAGAGAATGAGATTGGTGTATCATAGGGTTCACTTATACTTAATTTGACTAAGAACTGCCAGGTCACTCTCCACTACAACTGTATATTCCTGCTAGTAGTGTATAAGAGTTCCTCTTTCACCACACCACTACCAACACTTGGCATTATCCAGCTTTCTGATTTTCACAGTCAGCTATGTATAAATTGGTATCTTGTCTAAATTTTGTTTATCTGACTATTGAAAAGTTTGAACATTGTTTCTTTGACTTGTTAAATATTTGGTTTTCCCAGTCGGTAAAATGACTTCATATCTTTTTCTTGGAGGTATCTACTTTTTTCTTTTTGATTTGTATAGTTTAGTAGCATATTCTAGTTGATAGTCTAGATGATAGTTACATGTTAGTGCTAGATGTTGCAAATATCTTCTTTCAGCCTATCATTTTTTTCTGGTAACTTTGGGGTCCTTTGCTTAATAAACATTAATTTTGGTATAGTGTAAGCCATCTTTGAAATTCTTTTTTACCTATAATTTGTGCTTCCTTGGATTTTGTTTTAAGGTCTCCCCAACTGAAGTCACAAATATATTCTACAGGATTTTTCTCCCATTTATCTTTCACAATTAGGTTTTTATTCCACCTAGAATCCTTATTTGTATAGGACTTATGGTCAGAACCCACTTATATTCTTCTCATGTAATGAGCTACTTTCCTAATATAATTTTCTAATAGTTCATCATTTCCTCACTACTAAAGAGTATATATATATGTGTGTGTGTGTGTGTATTTCTCTACTTACTTCCATTGGTCTATGGGAAAGTTAACAACTAGAGGGAAGAGTCCACACAAAATTGCTCTGACACCAATTCCAAGTCTGAGGGGTTCCCAAAACTACCTTAAGTTGTTGGGTTTTTTTAAAATTCATTTTATTTTTTATTTCTTTATTTTTGGCTGCATTGGGTCTTTGTTGCTGCATACAGGCTTTCTCTAGTTGCAGCGAGTGGGGGCTACTCTTCGTTGCAGTGCACATGCTTCTCACTGTGGTGGCTTCTCTTGTTGCGGAGCATGGGCTCTAGGTGCATGGACTCAGTAGTTGTGACTCACGGGCTCTAGAGTGCAGGCTCAGTAGTTGTGGCACACAGGTTTAGTTGCTCTGTGGCATGTGTGATCTTCCCACACCAGGGATCAAAAACCTATCCCCTGTATTGGCAGGCAGATTCTTAACCACTGTGCCACCAGGGAAGTCCTTAAGTAGATTTTAGAATAAGATTATGAGGTAGCTCAAAAAAATCCCACTGGGATTTTATTTGGAATCTCATTGAATTTATATATAAATTTGGAGAAATTTGATATTTTTATTTTGCTAAGTCATCTGATCCAAGAACGTGGAATATCTTTACATTTATTCAAAACTTCCCCTTTAAGAGTTTAAAGGTTTTTCCATAGTGTTCTTGTGTGTTAATTCTTAAATATTCATTGCTAGTGTGGAGAAATTTTATTGTTTCTAATAAAATGATCTTGAATCTAGCAGACTAGCCAAACTCATAGTTGTCCAATAGTTTACATGTTCACTTGGGTGGATTTTCTAAGTAAATGAATCTTAATGTCCTCAAATATTGAGTTTTATTCCTTCCTTTTCAGTCCTCACACATCTTATTTTTGTCATCTTAACAATGGAAGTGGTACCAGTCATTCTTTTCCTGTAACCTATGTTTAAAAGGATTGACTAGTTTCTTCATTATGAACTACATTTTGCCATGGGGTTTTGCTGTGTATGTTACATATAATTAAGAAAGGTCCCATTTAGTCCTACTTTATTGGAGGTTTCTTTCGCCCCAATGACTAGTCCTTGAATTCAATCAAATTCCATTTCTGTACCATTCGCATTCCAAGGAACATCACTGAGGGAGCACCTTTTTCTCTTATCCTGAGGAGGCAGGGTCTTTATTCCTTTTCACTTCTGAGTTCCTTGTATCTCTGTCTTTAATGTAGGGCTTTTCCTTCTACTGATACAAGTGGGACACTCCCAAATCCCTGCCCTTCCCATTCAGGAAATGGGAGACCTATCCTTGACAGCTCTTCTCTGGCATTTGCTTGCTCTGGAAACTTGGCTCTTTCTTTTGTAATCAACAGGATATTTATGGTGGATTAAAAATGGGCCATAAATCGTTCAATGTTTTCCCATTGTGGGGAGATATCTGATTCCTCACTTCTTGAATCTAGGATGATCTTAGTGGTTAGCTTGACCAATTGAATATGGCAGAAGTAATGTTCTGTGGCTTCTAAGGCTAGGTCATAAGAAGCCGGTGCTTCTGCCTAGTTATCTTGGAATACTCACTCTTGGGATGCTTCATATTGGAACCCAGCCACCATACTGTGAGAAACTGAAGCCACACAGAGGCTGTATGTAGATGTTCCTGGCAACTGCCTCAGGTGAGCGCCTAGTCAACAACCAGTGAGCCAAAGTGGATGTCCCAAATTAGATGAAAGACATGAAACTACACCTCCAAGAAGCTTAATGAACTCCAAGCAAGGTAAACTCAGATCCCCGCTGAGATGCAGTATACTAAAATTCTCGAAAAACAAAGAGAAAAGTCTTGAAAGCAGCCAAGATAGAGACTTGTCACAAACAAGGGATCCTTAGTAAGATTAACAGCTGATTTCTCATCAGAAACCATGGGGGTCAGAAGGCAGTGGGAGGAAATATTTAAAATGCTGGGGTGGGGGTGTGGAACAAAAAACAACAACCAAAACTGTCAACCAGGAATTCTATATTGGCAAACCACTCCTTCAAAAATGAAGGAAAGGGCTTCCCTGGTGGCGCAGTGGTTGAGAGTCCGCCTGCCGATGCAGGGGACACGGGTTCGTGCCCCAGTCCTGGAAGATCCCACATGCCGCGGAGTGACTAGGCCCGTGAGCCATTGCTGCGGACCCTGCACGTCCGGAGCCTGTGCTCCGCAACAGGAGAGGTCACAGCAGTGAGGGGCCCACAAACCGCATAACAGATAAACAAATGCTAAGAGAGCTCATGTCTACTACACCTGCACTGCAAGAAATGCTAAAGGGAGTTCTTAAGGCTGAAACAAAAGGACATGAGACAGTAACTCAAAGCAATACAAAAAAATAATGATCATTGACAAAGGTAATACATAGATGTATACATTAAAGCTATCACCATTGTTTTTCAGGTTTGTAACTCTTTTTGTTTTCTATATGACTAAAAAGACAAATGCATACAACAATAATTATAAATCTGTGTCAGTGGGCACGTGATGTATAAAGATGTAATTCGTGAAATTACAACATAAAAGTTTGGGATGGAGCTGGATAACAGCAGAGTTAACGTGTCGTTAAACTAAGTTGGTATCAATTCACACTTGGTATCAATTCACAGATTGGTATAAATTTAGGGCATTAACTATTAATTCCCAAATTGCAACCAATAAATTACCTTAAAAACATACTGAAAAAGAAAGAGGGAATAAGAATTACATTGGAAAAGGCATTATTAGAAGAACTGAATAAAAATCATATAAGACATATGGAAAATACAGCAAAACAGAACTATGTTATCAGTAATCACTTTAAATATAAACTTATAAATTAAAAAACAAAGGAAGCAGTATGGATTTTTTGATAACTTGATGCAACTGTATGCTGCTCACAAGTGATTCATTTTATACCCAAGTCACAAATAGGCTCAAAGATAAATGATGGGAAAAGATATTCTATGCAAATGAAGAGCAACCAAAAGAGATCTGGAAGGAGGGTCAAGATGGCAGAGTAGTAGGACGTGGAGCTCACCTCCTCCCACAGACACATCAAGAATACATCTACATATGGAACAGCTGTCACAGAAAACTAACTGGAAACAGGCAAAAGATCTCCTATACAACCAAAGCGGCAAGAAAGATCAACATGTAACTAGGTAGGATGGGGGAAAAAAGACATCAGGTCAGGACTGGCACCCTGGGAGGGATTTGTAAGGAAGAGAAGGTCCACACGGGTAGACACTTGCCCTGGAAAGGGAGCATACTATATTGACTCACGATCTGGGCATCCCAGTCCTAGGGTCCTGAACAGAGGAGACAAGTCACCTTGCCTACTGGGAAATCCACTGAGACAGACAAAAGGATTGAAGAAGCCTAGACTCTACTCTCAAGGAGTGTGTGTGTGTTCTGGCTCACTAACAATCCATGCAGAGAGGGACTTGCAGTAGTGTGTGCTGCCTTGCCACACTTCCCAATCTGAAGGGGCGAATACCTTGGACCTGCTCACTCCTTACTACAGCCTGGCATGAGGTCAGGGCAAAGATTCAGTCTAACTATGCAGAGATAGACCAGGGAGCCTAGGACATGATCCAGGCAGAACCATGGAGACCATTGTTACTGCATGCACAGGGGAGCAGCAGGGCTAGCTGGGCAGACATTGCAATGTGCAGACCAGGTGGCCACAGGAGTGGCTAAGCATTGAATCCTGGGAAGAGAGGCCCTGGGTGAGGACTCAATCTAGCTATAATGAAGCAGCCAGAAGGGCCTGGGGTGTGATCCAGGGGGAGCTACGGAACCCATTATCAGTGTGTAGAAGGAAGTGGCAGCTCTAGTGGCAGAGCCTATTGTAAGCATGCATATGGCGGCAGCAGGTCCAACTGCATCAGACACTGTCAGCACACTCACTGGGCATTGCCACAAGAACGCACAGCAGCTAAGTGCTGAAACTGAGGCAAACTGGCCCTGGGCAAGAGTACCCAGCAATTCATTTCCCAGTGAGGGTGCCCCGGCTCCACCGACTGCACACTGCACCTAGTGCCAGATCTGGGGCAGACAGATCCTGGGAGAAGTCTGCCACAGAGTCAGACCAGATGCCAGGTAGCAACACAGCCACCTCAATTCCTGCAGCCACAACACCCTGACACCCAGCCCCAGTCTACTGCACACCACAGCCTTGCACTACATCTGGGATGAACAAAACAGAAAGACACGACCATGGGCTGCTTGTGAGCAGATGCCTACTCAGGCAGTGCATGCATAGGTTCTGTGTGACCACACAGGCCTCACCTGATTTAGCAATCACTTCCTTTGGGGCAGGACATGAACTCAAGGGCAATGGAACCTGATTGAACTTGACCTCAGGGCTTCTACCCTAACAACTGGAGAGCAGACCCAGCCCTGGAGAGGGTGATGACAGCCACAGGGTAAAGAGGAAGCCCCACCTCACATCCAGAACAGGCTCAAGGCACCACAATGCAAATCACACCCCCTATCAAGGGGATAATGGCCACCACACTCTGAGGAAACACATGGCTGGCATCCATGCCAAAAACAGCCCTCACACCAAAAATATTGGACACACAGCCTACACAGGGATGCTCCCACATAAACACAGCCCTTCAAGAGCGCAGGGGATAACTGTTTCTTCTAAATGCATAGAACAGAGAAAGTTAAGTAAAGAGCATAGGGATTAATCTTAGTTAAAAGAATAAGAGAAATCCCCTGAATAAACAAATAATGAAACAGACCTCACCAGTCTACTAGACCCTGAGTTCAAAATGGAGGTAATAAAAATGCTGAAGGAATTAAGAAAGATTACCAATATAAAGTCAAATCACTGTAATGAGGAACTAAAAACTATAAAGATGAATCAATCAAAAATAGACAATTTAATTGCTGAGATAAAAAACAGTCTAGAAGCAATGAATAGCAGACTAAATGACACAGAAGAATGAATAAGTGATCTGGAAGGTAGAATAATGGAAGTCACCCAATCCAGAACAGCAGACAGAAAGATACATTTAAAAAAATTAACATACAGGATTTATGGGATAATATAAAACCTGCCAACCTATGCATAATAGGGTTTCCAGAAAGAGAAGGGAGAGAAAAGGGAATTGAAAATGTATTTGAAGAAATTATGGCTGAAAACTTCCCAAACCTAAAGAAGGAAACAGATATCCAGGTACAGGAAGCACAGAGGGTCCCAAACAAGATAACCCAAACAGACCAATACCAAGACATATCATAATTAAAATTCCAAAAGTTAAAGAGAGGATTCTAAAGGCAGCAAGAGAAAAACAGTTACAAGGGAACCCCCATAGGCAATTAGCTGATTTCTCTGTAGAAATTTTGCAGGTCAGAAAGGAAGGGCATGATATATTCAAAGTTCTGAGAGAAAAAAACCTGCAATCTAGGATACTCTACCCAGCAAGATTATCATTTAGAATAGAAGGAGAGAGAAAGAATTTCTTAGACAAGCAAAAACTAAAAGAATTCAACAATACTAAACCTGCCCTGTAAGACATATTGAAGGGTCTTCTCTAAATAGACAAGAAGCAAGAATATATAGGAAAGGGAAAACCACAATAAGAAAGGCAAATATATAAAAGGATTGAAGACCACTTAAATGAGCCAGTAGATAGATTTTAAAAGTCAGAAAAATTTGTAAAAGCGATAACTACAAGTAACAGCAAAAGGATAAACATAAATATATAAAATAGGACATTAAAATCACAAAACGTGGGGGAGGGGAGTTTAAAATGTAGATATTTTAGAACATGAACTTGTATGACTATCAGTTTAACACAAGTAGATATAGTTATGGGCCAACATACTTGAGCTCCACAGTTACCACAAATCAAAAACATATAGTAGGAACTTCCTTGGTGGTGCAGTGGTTAAAAATCTGCCTGCCAATGAAGGGGACACAGGTCAATCCCTGATCCGGGAGTATCCCACATGCCGTGGAGCAACTAAGCCCATGCGCCACAACTACTGAGCCTGCGCTCTAGAGCCCACGAACCACAACTACTGAGCCCATGTGCCTAGAGCCTGTGCTCCACAACAAGAGAATCCACTGCAATGAGAAGCCTGTGCACCACAATGAAGAGTAGCCCCTGCTCACCACAACTAGAGAAAGCCGTGTGCAGCAATGAAGACCCAATGCAGCCATATATTAATTAATTTTAAAAGTTCACTATTATTATCTGTCATCCATCCATCCATCCCTCTATTCACTCACTCACCATCCCTCTATCCATCCATGTATCCATCCATCCTCCCTCTCTCCCTCCCTCCCTTAAAAAAAAATCAGAGGCAACAGAGGTCCTAAATGACATAATAGACCAGTTGGACTTAACAGATATCTGTAGGACATTACATCCAAAAACAGCAGAATACATGTTCTTTTCAAGTGCACTTGGAACATTCTCTAGGATAGACCACATACTAGGTCACAAAATAAGCCTCAACAAATTTAAAGAGGATAGTAATTATTTCAAGCACCTTTTCTGACCACAACAGTATGAAACTAGAAATCAACCACAGAAAGAAAAACAGGAAAATAATGAACTGATGGAGACTAAACAACATGCTACTAAAAAAACTAATGGGTCAACAATGAAATCAAAATACCTTCAGAGAAATGAAAATGAAAACACAACTTTACAAAATTTATGGGATATAGCAAAAGTAGTTATAAGAAGGAAGTTCAAAGAGATACAGGCCTTCCTCAAGAAACAAGAAAGTCTCAAACAACCTCCCTACCATGAAAAGAATTAGAAAAGTCAACAAAACCCAAAGTCAGTAGAAGGAAGGAAATAATAAAAATTAGGAAATAAATAAAATGGAGATCAGCAAAAATAGAAAAGATCAATAAAATCGGGAGCTGTTTTTTTTAAAGATAAAATGAACAAACCTCTAGGCAGGCTCACCAAAAACAAAATAGAGAGGACCATCAATAAACAAAATAGGAAATGAAAGAGGAGAAATAAATGATGTCATAGGAATACAAAAAAATCATAAGAGAATACTATGAACAGTCATATGCCAACAAATTGGGCACGATAGAAGAAATGGACAAGTTTCTAGAAACACAGAGCCTGCCAAAACCGAGTCAAGAAGAAACAGATAATTTGAACAAGACTGATGACTAGAAGTGAAATCATATCTAGAATTAAAAAAAAAAAAAAAAAGAACCAACCTCCCTCTAAACAAAGGTCCAGGGCCAGATGGCTTCACTGAGGAATTCTACCAAACATACAAAGAAGAACTTATACCTATCCTTCTCAAACTCGTCCAAAAGACTGAAGAGGAGGGAACACTCCCAAATTCATTTTATGAAGCCACCATCACCCTGATACTAAAACCAGACAAAGACACTGCAAAAACAAAAATTTCAGGCCAATATCTTTGATATAGATGCAGAAATACTCAACAAAACATTAGCAAACCAAATCTAACAATACATAAGAAGGATCAGACACCATGATCAAGTTGGATCATTCTAGGATGGTTCAACATACGCAAATCAATCAGTGTTATACACCACATTAACAAAAGGAAAGACATAAACCACATGATCATCTTAATAGATGCAGAAAATGCATTTGACAAAATTCAACATCCATTCATGATAAAATATCTCTCATCAACGTGGGTATAGAGTGAAAATACTTCAACATGATGAAAATCATTTATGACAAACCCACAAGCAACAAAATACTCAACAGTAAAAAGTGAAAGCCTTCCTGCTAAATTCAGGAACAAGACAAAGATGCCCACTGTCCCCACTTCTATTCAACATAGTATTCGAACTCATAGCCACAGCAATCAGACAAGAAAAAGAAGTAAAAGATATCCAAATTGGAAGAGAAGAGGTAAAATTGTCACTAGTTGCAGATGACATGATACTCTGCATACAGAACCCTAAAGACTCCACACCACAACTATTATAACTAATAAATCAATTTAGCAAGGTAGCAGGATACAAGATTAATATACAGAAATTTGTTGCATTTCTTTCCACTAACAGTGAAATATCAGAGTATTTAAAAAAAAATCCCTTTTAAAATTGCATCAAAAAGAAATACCTAGGAATAAACAACCAAGGAGGTTAGAGACCTATATGCTTAAAACTATAAAACTGAAGGAAAACTGAAAATGATTCAAAGAAATGGAAAGATACCCCATGCTCTTGGATTGGAAGAATTAATATTGTTAAAATGGTCACACTGGGGCTTCCCTGGTGGCACAGTCGTTAAGAATCCACTTGCAAATGCAGGGGACATGGGTTCGAGCCTTGGTTCAGGAAGATCCCGCATGCCACGGAGCAACTAAGCCTGTGTGCCACAACTACTGAGCCTGCGCTCTAGAGCCCATGAGCCACAACTACTGAAGCCTGCACACCTAGAGCCTGTGCTCTGCAACAAGAGAAGCCACCACGTTGAGAAGCCTGTGCACCACAACGAAGAGTAGCCCTCACTCACCACAACTAGAGAAAGGCCGTGTCCAGAAACAAAGACCCAACTCAGCCAAAAATTGTCGGGAACCAGCTGCAAGCTGACACAGTTCTTGCAGCTTAAAGCATGGCAAAGTCCTGCTTAATCATTGACAGGACCCGAAAGAGTTATTAGAGAAGATGTGAGTCTTGGCCCACGAGGTTGCTTGCAGTTTCTCTAACTATAGTTTTTCCTTGGCATGCTTTGGTAGTCACAGTCTATTCTCATGCATGTTTATATCCTGGTTTGCAGAATGTTTTGTACTATAACTTCAACACTAAGGAAATACTGTCTGATGATTCCGTTTGGTGATTTTAACAAAAAACATGTATTGTCTACTGCAATATATAAAGAGGTTTGATGAGAAATAAAGTGTGTGTGTTTATACACCACCCTCCTGACCCTGTCTCTTCTTAATCCCCTCACCTGCTCTCAGGACTTGTTCCTCAGTCTTACAGTGACTGACAAGTGGCGCCCGAACAGTGACCTGAGTACATGGGCTGTTGAGAGGGACCCCGGAAATATTTCGCACGCAGACATATACAGGGTAAGTTGGATTGTACCGGGGGATATTTTAGATGTAGCCTTTCTTTCTGTTTTGTTCTCATCAGCAGTAAAAATGGGGCAAACTGGATTTAAGGAACGACAACTTTTCGTTCAGCTACTGTACTCTATGTTATCTGCTCAGGGCATTAAGGTTACGCATAAACAGCTTGTTCATTTTCTTCATTTTGTGCAGGAAATTTGTCCATGGTTCCCAGAGGGAGGAACTATTAATATTCAAACACGGGAAAAAATAGGTCAACAATTGAAAACTTTCTATTCCCTTCATGGTCCTTCTAAGGTTCCTGTAGGTACTTTTTCACTTTGGAATTTGATAAGAGATTGTCTTGACCCAACTCATGAGCTTCAGAAATTATTCAAAGCGTCTTTACGCTGCTTCCCTTCTGCTCCTCAGTTACAAAATTTGCCTGAGGAACCTGTTTCTCCTACTGCGCCTCCCTTGTTGGCGACCATGCCATCTTCAGAGTCCCTGGAGGAGGTTGATGAACTATCCCCAGAGGATGAGACTGAATTGGAGGAAGAGGCTGCATGATATCACAATCCTGATTTTGATGATGGCGTTTTTGCAGCTCTTAAGAATGTGCCTGCAGAGTCTGAAAACTTTCCTATATTAGATAAAACTTCATTTACTGCTTTAGCCCAAGCTTTAACTTGGGTAAAACATTTACATGATGTTACTCAAGATGCTTCCCTAGCCCCTACTGCACATTCTTCTGGCTCTTCCTTGCCAGCAAAATCTCCTGATGAGTCCCCTTCAGTAAATCAGGGGTCTATTTCTGTTTCTTCTACTTCCTCTCTGCCTGTGAGTCTTTCTTCTCCACTCCAAACTGCTTTATTTCAAGCTTCTAAGCAGGGGGAAGATATATCTTCTTTGGGGTTTAAAATAAAGAAGGGGGAATATACCACAACCCCGCACAATTTATTGCGACATTCTTTATATACTTTAAATTTTTTGAACGTAGATAAGCAAGGACAGACAGCTGTCGAAGGATTGTGGCATCCTCGTGCCTTGCCTTTTGCTGAAGTCCGTTGGCAGGATCTTCTTACTAATCAGTGGAATGGTCCAGGATCCTATACTAATATGGGGATGAGGGCATGTTTGTATGTTTCCTAGGGACACTAAGGATCCTCGTTGGATACCTGAGCGCCTCATGAGATTCTGTGGATCCAGACCAGATGGATGGTGAATTCCCTCCCCTGCAATATGGATCCAGACCAGATGGTGAACTCTCTCCCCCACCATATGACGAGAAGGCGGCTCGATGACACTTCCAATCCTCCTGAGAAACCAGCTCTCCAAGCTCATCAGTGTTGTCTCTCCTGGGCCACGTGGATGGCCAACCCTCCAACATGGGGCCAATTGAAACGACTGACCCAGAAGGCAGAGGAGATGTTGATGCAGCAGCAAGTGACTAAGTCCCCACAAACGTTGTTTGTGGCTATGTTGGCTATTATCTCTTGTCAGGTAGTTTTGGGTAATACTGATAATTATTGGGCATATGTCCCTGATCCTCCATTACTTCGCCCTGTAGAATGAAATGATCCCTCAATTCCTGTTTATGTTAACGATACTTCCCTTCTTGGCTATCCAAGCAGTGATTTTATTACCCCTCTCACTGTAACTTGTTTTTCATTTACTGCCTTTCCTTTTGTGTGCCCCTATCTGTTTTTCCATTCCTGCATTTTGGTATAACCAACACGAACAATACCGGCATGGATGTCTTTCGGTAGGACCCAGGCCTTCTTATACATATCAGTTGCAGTATTGGAATGAAACATGATCTCACAGGGAGTGGATTTTGAATATTATGAGGCTCTCCACTTCTTATTTTAAGGCTACAGAGGATCCTCCTAAGGACTTGCCTCCCTGCATTCAACAAATATTGTCCCCCTTTATGGACGTCTAACCCCTCAGAACCTTTATGGTCATATCCTCTGTGGCATTGATGCCAATATTCTACACCAGTGTGGCATCGAATTCCTCATACTACTGCAGCTGTTTTCCTCAACCTTTTGCTGAACTTCTTATTAATAAGATTGAACCTCCAGGGGGATAGGTGGAGGGTGTCCTCTCCACCAATTTAGGAAATGTACAAAATAATATCTGGAAGTTGATGGCTGCTGTGGGGCCTGTTGTCCTTTCACATCAACAACATCCTGTTAGGAACTTAACCGCTTTTGTTATGGCTTGTGTTCCATCACCCTATGCTATTCTTACTGGTTCTCTCTACGTTTTTCAAAAAGAAGGGTTTTATGACATACGTTGTGATAATTGTAATTTGACAAATTGTATAAGCATGGGGGAACCAAACCGGGGATTTCTTCTTGTTCATTAGCCTCCCTTTGCTATGCTCCCTGTAAATGTTACAGGTCCTTGGTATTCTAATTCAGGTTTGCAGGTCATGCATGAACTCTCCCTTCTTTTACAACGGCCCAAGCGATTTTGGGGGTTACTTATAGCTGGAATTACAGTGCTCATTGCAGTCATTGCTTCTGTAGCTGCTTCTGATACTGCGCTGACTCAAAGTATTCATACTGCCACATTTGTGAATAATTTAGCTGCTAATGTCTCTAATGCTTTGGGAACTCAAGAAACTATTGATAGAAAATGAGAAAGTCATGTTAATGCATTGGAAGAAGTTGTTCTTATTCTTGGAGACCAATTAGCTGCTTTAAAAACTGCCTGTTCTATGCATTGTCATGCAGAATTTTCTGCAATCTGTTAAGCCATATAACGATTCGCAGTGGCCTTGGCCTCAGATTAAGAATCATTTATTGGGAATTTGGTCTCATTCCAATCTATCCCTTGATATTGCTCCCTTACATGGGGATATCACAAATATCCAGCATGCAGCTCCCCTAGATGTAAATCCAGTGGAAATTGCTTGAGACATATTTACCCAGATTACACGTACTTTTGCCCCAAGTTCTCTTATTAACCTCCTTTATTCTATAATTGTTATTGGTATTTTAATATTATTGTGTATTTGTTGTTTTCCAGTCCTCCTGTGAATTGGCTTACGAGCAATTGCAGAACTCCAAGTCGGGCTCTACTACCTCACATTAAAAAATAAGGAAGGGGGACATGTCGGGAACCAGCTGCAAGCTGACACAGTTCTTGCAGCTTAAAGCATGGCAAAGTCCTGCTTAATCATTGACAGGACATGAAAGAGTTATTAGAGAAGATATGAGTCTTGGCCCGTGAAGTTGCTTGCAGTTTTTCTAACTATAGTTTGTCCTTGGCATGCTTTGGTAGTCACAGTCTGTTCTCATGCACGTTCATATCCTGGTTCGCAGAATGTTTTGTACTATAACTTCAACACTAAGGAAATGCTGTCTGATGATTCAGTTTGGTGATTTTAACAAAAACATGTTTTGTCTACTGCAATATATAAAGAGGTTTGATGAGAAATAAAGTGTGTGTGTTTATACACCACCCTCCTGACCCTGTCTCTTCTTAATCCCCTCACCTGCTCTCAGGACTTGTTCCTCAGTTTACAGCGACTGACAAAAAATAAAGAAATGAAGGGAGGGAGGGAGGGAGGAAGGAATTTATATATATATAAAAAGAAATAGCCATACTACCCAAAGCAATCTACAGATTTAGTGTGATTCCTATCAAAACACCCATGATGTTTTTCACAGACCAGAAAACATAATCCTAAAAATTTATATGGAGTCACAAAAGACCCAGAATTGCCAAAGCCATCCTGAGGAAAAAAGATCAAAGGTGGTGGCATAACCCGTCCAGACCTCAGAACTACAAAGCTACAGTAATCATAACAACATGTTATTGACATAAAAACAGACATATAGATCAATGTAAAAGAATAGAGAACCCGGAGTAAACCCAGACACCTACAGTCAATGAATCTACAAGAAAGGAGGCAAGAATACACAATGAAAAGACAATCTCTTCAATAAGTGGTGTTGGGATAGTTGGACAGCTACATGCAAATCAATGAAATTAAAACATACCATATACAAAAGTTAACTAAAAATTGTTTAAAGACCTAAATTTAAGACATGACACCATAAAACTCCCAGAAGAGAACACAGTCAAAGAGCATTCTTGGGCATAAATCACAGCAATATTTTCTTAGATCAGTTTCCCAAGGCAAAACAAATAAAAACAAAAATAAACAAACGGACCTAATCAAACTTTAAAACTCTTGCACAGCAGAGGAGACTAACAACAAAACATAAAGACAACCTACTGAATGGGAGAAAGTATTTGCAAACAATGCAAACCAACAAGGGGTTAATATTCAAAATATACAAACAGCTGATACAACTCAATATTAAAAAACAACATAATTTAAAAATGAGCAGAAGACCTAAATAGACATTACTCTAAAGAAGACATACAGATGGTCAACAGGCACATGAAAACATGCTTAACATTGCTAATTATTAAAGAAATGCAAATCAAAACCACAATGAGGTATCACCTCACATTATTCAGAATGGCCATCACCAAAACTATAAATAATAAATGCCAGAGAGTGTGTGGAGAAAAAGGAACCCTCCTACACTGTTGGTGGGAATGTAAATTGGTGCAGCCACTATGCAAAACAGTATGGAGGTTCCTTAAAAAACAAAAAATAGAGCTACCATGTAATCTGGCAACCCCACTTCTTGGTAAATATTTGGAAAAAATGAAAACTCTAATTCCAAAAGATACATGTACCTCAGTGTTCATGTAGCAGCACTATTTACAATAGCCAAGACAGGGAAACAACCCAAATGCCCGACTGGCTTAAGACGTGTGTGTGTGTGTGTGTTTGTGTGTGTAT
The DNA here is from genome assembly GCF_003031525.2 of Neophocaena asiaeorientalis asiaeorientalis. Classification (NCBI taxonomy): domain Eukaryota; kingdom Metazoa; phylum Chordata; class Mammalia; order Artiodactyla; family Phocoenidae; genus Neophocaena; species Neophocaena asiaeorientalis. The sequence continues at coordinate 6,485,354 of NW_020185321.1, forward strand.
GTGTGTGTGTAATGGAATATTAGTCATAAAAAAGAATGAAATATTGCCATTTGCAGCAACATGGATGGACCTAAGGAATATTATACTTAGTGAAGCAAGTCAGACAAATATATATTACTTATATGTGAAATCTAAAAAATAATACAAATGAATATACAAAAGAGAAATGGATTCACAGGTACAGAAAACAAACTTATGGCTACCAAATGAAAAGGGGAGGGGGGAAGGATAAATTAGGCCTATGGGAGTAACAAACTACTATACATAAAATAGATAAGCAATAAGGATTTACTGTATAGCACAGGAGATTGTATTCAATATCTTATAATAACATAATTGAAAATAATATGAAAAAATATATATGTAACTCACTTTTCTGTACGCCTGAAATGAACACAATATTGTAAATCAACTATATTTCAATTTTTAAAGGTTTAAAAGTTAGTTGTAATCTTTAAAGATATAAAAATATCCACTAGAGGAACTGAAAAAGTGATCTTGTGTAGATAGATTAAAACACAAAATGGGTTTTAGGTCTACATTGTTACAAGACAAAGAGGAAATTATCTATTGATAAAGGTGTCAATGCATCTAGAAGATAAACGTACTTGCACTCAACATGAGAGCCTCAAAATATATGTAGTAAACATGGACAGAATTGTTGGGAGAAATAGTTCTACAATACTTGGGGACTTAAGTATCTTATTTTCAATAATGAAAAGTATATCTAGATAGAAGATCAATAAGTAAGTGGACTTGGACAACACAAAAACCAACTAGCCCTAACAGACATATTTGGAACATTCCACCCAACAACAGCAGATAAACATTTTTCTGAAGTGCACATGGAACATTCTCCAGGGTCATAAAGTAATTCTCATTTTAAACAACTGAAAGCATACCAAGTATCTAACTAATATGAAACAAGGTTAGAAGTCAATATTAGAAGGAAAATTGAAAAATTTGCAAATATGTGGGAATTAAACAACATACTCTTTAAATGACCGATTGGTCAAAGAAGAAATCACTGGTGAAATTAGCAAATACTATGAGATGAAGGAAAATAAAAACACAACATACCAAAACTTATGAGATTCAATGAAAGCAGTTCCCAGAGGGAAATGTACAGCTATAAATACCTATATTAAAAAGGAAGAAAATCTTAACCTAACTTTACATCTTAAGGAACTAGAAAAGAGGAGCACACTAAACCCAAAACCAGCAGAAGGAAGAAAATATGGACAAAAGCAGATACAAAGAATAAATGAAACTTAAAAATAGAATCAGTGAAACCAGAAGTTGGTTATTTGAATAGATCAAAATTGACAAACCTTTAGATTTGTCTAAAAGTGGGGACATTACAAACCTTACAGTAATTTAAAGAATTATAAAAGAATACTACAAATAATTGTACACCAACAAATTAAGTAATGTAGATAAAATGCAAAATCTCTAGACACAAATTACTGAAATTGACTCAATAAGAAGTTGAGAATTGCAACAGACCTGTAACAGGTAAGGAGGTTGAATCAGTAGTTCAAGACCTTCAAGAAAGAAAAGTCCAGGTCCAGGTGGCTTCACCAGTGAATTTAAACTTTTAAAGAAGGATTAACACCAATCCTATTCAAACTCTTCTGAAAAATAGGAGAGAATTATCCCTAACACATTCTATGAAGCCAGCATTATCCTAATATAAAGCCAGACAAAAATACCACTAGAAATGAAAACCACCTATAAATACCTCTCATGGATATAGGTACAAAAATCTTCAACAAAATATTATCAAACCAAATCCAACAGTATATTAAAAGGATTGCACAGCTTGACTGAGTGTGATTTATTCCAGGAATACAAAGGTGCTTCAACATAAGAAAATAAATGAAGTTAATACACTTCATTAATAAAGCAAAGACCAAAAAAACCCAACATGATCATCTCAATTGATGCAGAAAAGGCACTTGAAAAAATTAAACAGCCTTTCAGGTTAAAAATGCTCAGCAAACTAGGAATAGAAGGGAATTTCCTTAACATGATAAAGGGCATTTATGAAAAACCCACAGCTAACATCATCCCCAATGGTGAACATCTGAAATCTTTTTCCTTAACACCAGGAACAAGACAAGACTATCTGATTTCACCATTGATATTCAACATTGTACTGGAAGTCCTAGCCAGAGAAATTAGTCAAGAAAAATAAAAGGCATCCAAATTCTAAAGGAAGAACTAAACTATCTCTATTTGCAGATGACATGATTCTATACATAGAAAATCCCAAAATGTCCACAGGAAAACACTGGAGCTAATAAATTTAGTAAAATTATAGGGTACAGGATCAGCACACAAAAAAATTGTTTTTCTATACACTAGCAATCAACAATACAAAAAGGAAGTAAGAAAATTCTATTTATAGTAGCATCAAAAAGAATAAAATATGTGGGAATAAATTTAACCAGGGGAGTGAAAGACCTGTACACTGAAAACTACAAAACATTGCTGAGCAAAATTAAAGACATTATTAAATGGAAGGACATTCCATTTTCACCAATTGGAAAATGTAATAGTGTTGTATTACTCTACCAGGTCTGCCTAGTACCACAGACTGGATGGCTTAAACAACAGAAATTTATTTCTCACAGTTCTGGAGGCTGGATATTCAAGATCAAGCTGTTTGCAGATTTGACGTCTCCTGAGGCCTCTCTCCTTGACCTGCAGATGGCCTTTTCTCTGTACATGCACATTCCTGGTATTTCTTCCTCTTCTTAAAGAACAAAATTCGTATTGGATTACGGTCCCACTCTTATGGCATCATTTAACCTTAATTGGCTCCTTAAAGGCCCTATCTCCAAATATAGTCCCATTGTGGGTTAGGGCTTCAACATAGGAATTTGGGGACACAATTCAGTCCATAACAACTAGTAAGATGGCAGTAATCCGCGAAGCAATTTACAGATTCAGTGCAATCCCTATCAGAATTCTAATACTTTTTTTCAGATTGGGAAAGCTGATCCTCCAATTTATATGAAATTTCAAGGGTCCCCAAATAGTCAAAACAACACTGAAAAAGAAAAACAAAATTGGAAGACTCACACTTTCCAATTTCAAAAACTACTTCAAAGCTAGAGTAATCAAAACAATGTGGTACTTATATAAGGGCAGACATATAGATCAATGGGATAGAGTTGAGTCTAGAAATAAACCCAAATATCCATAGCTGATTGATTTTTGGCAAGGGTGCCAAGAAAATTCAATGGGGTACAAATAGTTTCTTTAAGAAATCTGCTGGGACTACTGGTTAACTACATGCACAAGAATCAAGGTGAACTCCTGCCTCACTCCATTTACAAAAATTAACTTGAAATTGAACAATGACCTAAATTTAAGAGTTCAATTATCAGATTCTTAGAAGAAATCTTGATCTTGAATTTGACAATTAATTTTTAGATTTGACATAAAAAACACAGGAATCAAAAGAAAAGATAAATTGAAATTCACAAAACTATAAACTTTTTCTACAAAAAGACCTTATCAAGAAAGTGAAAAGATAACATATAGAAGAAAATGTTTATAAATCATGTACCTGTTGGCCATTTGTATCTTCTCTTGAAGAGACAGAAATCCTAACACAACTCTGCTTGCTTGTGGTCTATTTCAATTAAATGTGTGTGTGCATGCACACACACTACCACTCTATTATACTGTCAGATTTTTCTTGGAATTCCATATGTTCTTTTACTGTAGATTAGACCTAAAACTGATTCCTACCTTATCCCTGACTGCCTCAATTCCTGTTTCTCTGCATACTCTATGGGTTAAACCAGCAAAAATCACAAGGCTGACTTCAGTGGTCAGTTTGGATATGTGTCTTAGTATCCCTAATAATGGTAAGACCTTCATGAGCAAGGGACACCTTCGATGGTGCACATGGTTAATGAGAAAATAGCTAGAACTGATAGGGATCTTCATTATTTGGTCTCATCCTGCTCAATAGTTTTTCAACTGTGGTTCCAGGAAGGAAGCTTTAGTTAGATCCCACAGTATTTATCAAGATTCTTCCTGCTGGTAGGAGCAAAACTCCATCTAAATTACCTTCTCAATTAGGTTATTTGAAACTCAAGTCATTTCAAGGAAAATAATAGTGGAATTTTCTCTGTAAAGGTGACAATTACTCTAGTAATAGGCCAGTCTCGTCTCTTAAATATTAGCTCTGCATCTTTTTTTGTTGCCTTTTGTATTTTGGGCTTTGTTGATCACTTAACTTTTTCCAGTATTCAGCTTTAAAATCCCATTCCAGAAGTTAACTGGCCATTTATCCTAAAGAAAAATGGAAAACATCCTAAGATTAGGAAAAAGGCAAGGATGTCTTCTCTCACCAGCATATCTGGAAGGCCCAGCCAGTGAAATAAGACCAGAAAAGAAAATAGAAGGCATACAGAGTGGAAAGAACAGCAGCAACAACAACAACAAAATTGTCTCTATTTGCAGATGACGTTGTTTTCTATATAAAGAATGGAAAGGAATCTACAAAACAAAAATATCCCTCTCCTGCCAATGAAACAGTTAAGTTTATATCTAACAATATATGTACAGGAGCTGAAAACCAGAAGACACTGACAAAAAAAATCAAAGATCTAAATAAGTGAAGAGACATATTGTGCTTATGGATTGGAAGTCTCAACACAGTAAAAAATTTCAATTTTCTCCCATGTAATATAAAGGTGTACTACAATTCTTATCAAAATCTAAGCAGCATTTTTGGAAAAAAAAACGGTGGATCTAAAGTTATAAGGAAAAGCAAAGGAATTAGGATAAAGCAGTTTTGAAAAAGAAGGATAAAGGGAGAAGAATCACTATTTTGCTATAGTAATCAAGACAGTGTGGTGTTGGTAGGGTGACAGATACATAAATCAATGGAACAGAAAAGAGTTCAGAAATAGACTCACATGAGTAGGCCACCTGATCTTTTACAAAAGTGCAAAACAATTGAATAGACAAATAGTTCCAAATAGTGTTGGAACAATTAGACATCATAAGCAAAAAAAATGAACCTTGACCTAAATCCTATACCTTATACAAATTAACTTAAAATATATCATAGACTAGGTAATATCCACATTAAAACTTTAAAATTTTTGTGCAGCCAAAAAACCAATATTTTAATAATGCAAATATTTGACCAATGGTTTGTATACAGAATATAACACTAAAAATAAAAAATTAATTACCCATTAGGGCCACACCCAGTGGCAGTGAGGTAAGTTTTTTTTTTTTTTTTTTTTTTTTTCTTACCCTGTCCTCTCCCTTTTTGGGCCTTTCCTTTGCAGTACGCGGGCCTCTCACTGTTGTGGCCTCTCCTGCTGCGGAGCACAGGCTCCAGACGCACAGGCTCAGCGGCCATGGCTCACGGGCCTAGCCGCTCCGCGGCATGTGGCATCTTCCCAGACCAGGGCACAAACCCGCGTCCCCTGCATCAGCAGGCGGACTCTCAACCACTGTGCCACCAGGGAAGCCCAGTGAGGTAAGTTTGCCTCTGCTTCACCAACAGGGTAGTATCAAGCAGGATGAACTTCCATGGTGGCCCAAAAGCACTGAGGTTGAACTAGGTTGTTCCAAGCAGTGCTGCTCAATAATCAGCTTCTCACCCTCCTCAGTGTTATCAGGGCCCAATAGGGAGCTGAACTTTCATCCCCACTTAACAAACTGTAGCAACAAAGGTGGTGATAGCCAACACCCTTTCCCCACTTTCATCTTCCCCATCTGTTCTAGCTGGGCTGAATGGAGAGCTTAACTTCCACCCCCATCCACTGAAAATGAGGCAGATGGCCATGTTCCACTTTTGCTGGGGTGGAGACTGTGGGGCCTAGTAGGGTGCTGAACACCTACCCCAACCTGGACCTCTAAGCTACACCTAAATAGAGTAACTGCCTGCATAAAGGAAGGATCTACAGTCTAACAACATAACACCCAAAATGTCCAGAATAGAACTGAAAATCATTAATTGTATCAAAAAACAGGAAAATCTCAAACTGAATGAAAAGACAATCAAGAGACATCAACACCAAGATAATTTAATCTGACTAGAAATTTAAAACAGCAATCATAGAAATGCTTCAATGAACAAATTATGTACACATTTGAAACAAATAAAAAATAGAAAATCTTAGCAAAGAAAGGGAGAATATAAAAAAATGGATTTTGGGGGGGCTCTGTTGGGTCTTTGTTGCTGCGCTCGGGCTTTCTCTAGTTGCGGCGAGTGGGGGCTACCCTTCATTGTGGTGCGTAAGCTTCTCACTGTGGTGGCTTGTTGTGCTGTATGGGCTGTAGGGCACACGGGCTTCAGTAGTTGTGGTGCACATGGGCTCAACAGTTGTGGCTCATGGGCTCTAGAGCGCAGGCTCAGTAGTTGTGGCGCACAGGCTTAGTTGCTCTGTGGCATGTGGAATCTTCCCGGACCAGGGATCGAACCTGTGTCTCCTGCATTGGCAGTTGGATTCTTAACCACTGCACCACCAGGGAAGTCCCCAAAATGGAATATTTTTAACTGAAAAATACAGTAGCCAAAGTAAAAGACTCAATGGGTGTACTCAAGAACAGAATGGAGGGGAGAGAGGAAAGTATCAATGAACTTATAGAACAAGAGAAATTACCCAATATGAACAACAGAGAGGGAAAATATGCTGAATCCTAGAAGGAAAGGGGAAAGTCAGGCTGAAAAGGCATTCAAAGAAATGGCAGAAAATTCCTCAATTTTGTCAATAAACATAAGCCTACAGATTCAAGAAACTAAGCAAACCCCAAACAGGATAAACCCAAAGAAATCCATGCCAAGACACATCATAATAAAAATTCAGAAAACTAAAAACGAGAAAAAAATGAAAGCAGCATGAGTAATTATACATTACCTGCAGAGGAACAATGATTTAGATGACAGATTTCTGATCAGAAAACATGACGGCCAGAAGGAAGTAGCACATTTTTCAAGTGCTGAAAGAACTGTCAATCCAGAACTCTATACCAGCAAAAAATATTCTTCATGAATGAAGGTGAAATGAAGACATGCTCAGATGAAGGAAAACTAAGAATCTGTCAGGAGATCTATTATAAGGAAGTTCTTCAAGCAGAAGAGAAATGAAGGAAATGTGGAACATCAGGAGTGAGGAAAAAACATAAAGTAAAAATATGGGTACATTTAATAAATTATCTTTCTCCTGTTGAGTTTCCAAAATTATGTTAGATGGTTGAATCAAAAATGGCTACATTATCTCATGTAGTTCTTAAGGTACATAGAGGAAATATTTAAGATAACTATGCAATAAAGTGGGGGTAAATTAAAGGAGCTCAGTTGAGATAAGGTTTTGAACTGGCTCAATGTTAACAAAAGTAGACTGTGATGAGTTACATATGTATAATGTAATACCTAGGGCAGCTACTAAAAAATTATACAAAGAAATGTACTTAAGAACTCTATAGATAAGTCAAAGTAGAATTCTAAAAAAATGCTCAAATAACCCACAGTAAGACATGAAAAGTGAAACAGAGGAACAAAAAAACAGAACAAAACAACAAAGTGGCAGAGAATGTTCACAGCAGATTTGTAATAACCCCAAATTGGAAACAATTCAAATGTCTTTCAATGGCTGAATGTTTAGAGAAACCATGGTATATCAATACCATAAAAAACTACTCAGAAATTACCCAAAAAAGAACAAATTATTGTACCTGCAACAAGTGGAATTGATCTCAGGAGAATTATGTTGAGTGAAAAAAGCCAATCTTAAAAGGTTATATAGTGATTACATTTATAGAGCACTCCTATATGAAGAAATTATGGAGAATAGATTAGTGGTTGGCAGGGATTAGGAGTGGGGAACAGGGGGAGGAAAGAAGGATGGTTGTGACTACAAAGGGATAGAACAAGGGATCTTTGTGGTGTTTCAAGTTCTATATCTTGATTGTGGTGGTAGTTACATAAATTTACACTAGATAAAATGGTATAGAACTAGAGATACACATACAGAAGTGCATGTAAAATCAGTGAAATCTGATAAGGCCTGTGAATCACACTAGTGTCAAATGCGATATATAACTATAATTACATAAGACATTACCATTAGGGGAAAGTGGATATAGAGTACACAGAGTAGTCTAGGTTATTATTTCTTCAACTTCTATAAATCTATAATTATTTCTAAATAAAAACATTTTTTGGAAGTCCCAGTAGAAAAAATAGACAAAATACATGAATGGGCTATTCACAGAAAAGGAAATTTGAGTTCTATAAATATTTGAAAGGCCTGAATATGAAACAGCTGTGGTATAGGAAGAAGTGAACTTTCACATCCACTGAGCTCTTACCTGACACATAAAAATCACCAGCATTTGAATTCCCATGTAAGGATCTAGAAACCAAAGAAAGAGTTGTTGAAATACATTGAAACTGCTTCTGCTCTGATACAGGTAACTATCCTTGGCTTGATATTTTACATTAACATTTTACAGTATGCATGAATGGTCTTTATCCCTCAATTTGAACCAACCCAAGTGCAGGTGACTTTTTTTTCCAAATGGAGAGTCAGTTACCCCAGCAACTGAATATTTCTTTTGTTTCTTCACTGCTTTCAAATAGGGAAGAACTTGTGTTTAAAAATGAAAAATTTAAAAATTGGTCTCAAAGGCTATTTTATACTTCTGATGTGTGTATCCTAATTAACATTATGAGGAGAGGGTAAGCAAAATATTATCTTAATTCAGTTTGGTTTATGTATTATTAAAGATATTTTCTATAAATGTTAGTATCTGATCAAAAATAAGAATCCATTTTAAAATTGTTTCTATAGGTCCAGGTTTTCTCTATCCATTTGAGTTTTTTAAAAATAAATGTATTTATTTTTTTGGCTGTGTTGGGTCTTCGTTGCTGCATGCGGGCTTTCTCTAGTTGTGGTGAGCAGGGGCTACTTTTTGTTGCGGTGCGTGGGCTTCTCGTTGAGGTGGCTTCACTTGCTGCAGAGCACAGGCTCTAGGTACATGGGCTTCAGTAGTTGTGGCGCACAGGCTTAGTTGCTCCATGGCATGTGGGATCATCCCAGATCAGGGATCGACATTGGCAGGCAGATTCTTAGCCACTGCACCACCAGGGAAGTACCTATCCATTTGATTCTTATTTTAGAGAAACAAGAAAATAAAGACAGGCAAGAGAGAATTAAAAAACAAAACCTACAACATAATTTTGACAACCAGATTTGTTACTACTGTCATATTTGCTTTCATTCTTTTATTAAAGAAATATTACAGATAAATATAACAAGTGCCTTCACTTCCTAAAAGGCAATCAATGTCATATATGTATCCATGATCAATACACAGTACTGTTCTTTGCATTGTTTTATTAAATTTATAGAAATGTTATACCATGTTTCATTGTACATTTTGCTTTTTTCTGTCAATATTATATAATCTACCCATGTAATGATATATCAAATTTGTATCTTTAAATATTGTGTTCTATCATACAAATAATCACATTGTATCAATCTATTCCTCTACTAATGGAAATGTATGTTCTTTTCAATTTAGAGTAATACAAACCATGATGCAGTGAACATAAAGAGATGCATGAACACATGCATCTCTGTGCATATATGTGGGTGCCTCTGAAGCCAATACACCAAAGTAGAATTGAATGTTCCATATTTATGTGTTTTTAAAGAGATCCTGTTACTCTAAAGTAGTAAATATAGTCTATTTTTTCATTATATAGAATTTTGCTTTTTATATTCTAGTCTTCAATCTGGGTTTTATTTTTGTATATGGTATAAAGAACTAACATTTTTTGTTCATATGAATCTTCCATTTATTGAATAGGCCATCCTTTTCCCAATGATTTCAATAGCACTATAATACACAAAATTCCCATGTCTTTCCTCCAGTCTTCAATTTGTTTCCACTGATTTATTTACTCATAAAGAACACACTGTTTAAATGCTATGAGCTTTGAATAAATATGCAATGATATCTAGTAGTCTATCTTCTCTTTTGTTTTTCACGTTTGTTTCAGCTATTTGTGGCCCTTTACATTCCCATATAAAATATTGAATCAGTTCATGAAATTCTTAAGATATAACTAACTGGTAAAAACTTTGAGTGGAAGTACTTTAAACTTAGTGATTTGTGAGAAAATTTATATATTTTTTACCATGTCAAGTCTTTTCAGAAAATGTTATTTTTCTCAGAATTTCAAGTGTGACCTTCAAAATGTTTTATAACTTTATATATGTCTTGTAATTCATTATTGTTTATTCTCAGGTATTTTATATCAAGATATTTTCTAATTAACTATTCTAGTATGAGAGGTTATTCTAAGAGTTTTTTTTTTCTCCAATCTTCTTTTTCTTGGTTAAGAGATTGGCTAGGAGCTCAAGTATCATGCTGGCATGCTGATGAAAATATCTTATTTCAGGTTTTAAAGATAATGCTGGATAAATATTATCATTAGATAAGATATCTGCTGAAGATTTTTGATGATCGGCTTTCTCATTATACAATTTGTCACCTTGGTAAGAACGGTGTCACAAATGTGACTTCTTCGAACGGCTTTCCCACATTCACAGTTTTCTGCTCTAGATCCGATAATGTACTGTGCAAGGAGGTGCTAATTCCTTCCAAAGGCTTTTCCATATTCACAAGATTCAGAGTTTCTATTCCTAATGAGTATGAATTCTCTGGTGTCTAACAAGGTGTGACTTTTGGCTGAAAGCCTTACCACACTCATTACAATGATAAGGCTTCTCACCTGTATGTTTTCTCATATGAAGTGTAAGAGATGAGATTTGAGAAAAGGCTTTTCCACATTTACTACAGTCAAAGGGTTTCTCACCTGTATGACCTCGTATATGTATAGTAAGGGAGGAACTTTGGGAGAAAGCTTTTCCACATTTATTACATTCATAAGGTTTCTCACCTGTATGACCTCTCATATGTACAATAAGGGAAGTTCTTTGAGAGAAAGCTTTTCCACATTCATTACATACATAGGGTTTCTCACCTGTATGACTTCTCATATGTAAATTAAGCAATGAGCACTGAGAGAAAGCTTTCCCACATTTATCACATTCATAAGGCTTTTCCCCTGTGTGACTTCTCAGATGAAGAGTAAGGGAAGCAATTTGAGAGAAGGCTTTACCACATTCATTACAATCATAAGGTTTCTCTCCAGTGTGAACTTTCTGATGTGTAATAAAGTTTTGCTTTTGGCTGAAGGCTTTACCACATTCATTACATTCATAGGGTTTCTCTCCAGAATGAATTTTTTCATGAGCAATGAGATTTGATTTCTGGCTAAAGGCTTTGCCACATTCCTTACATATATAGGGTTTTTCTCCAGTATGAATTCTCTGGTGTCTAACAAGATTTGACATCTGAATGAAAGCTTTCCCACATTCATTACATTCATAAGGTTTCTCTCTAGTATGAATCTTCTGGTGTGTAATGAAGTTCTTTTTGTGGCTGAAGGCTTTTCTACATTCCTTACATTCATAAGGTTTCTCACCAGTATGACTTCTCATATGTACAGTAAGGGCTGAGCTTTGAGAGAAGGATTTTCCACATTCATTACATTCATAAGGTTTCTCACCTGTATGAATTCTCACATGTATAATAAGCATGGAAAACTGAGAGAAGGCTTTTCCACATTTATCACATTTATAAGGTTTCTCTCCCGTATGACTTCTCATATGAAGAGCAAGAGATGCTATTCGAGGGAAGGCTTTACCACATTCATTACATGCATAAGGTTTCTCCCCAGTATGAACTTTCTGATGTGCAATGAGGCTTTGCTTCTGGCTGAATGCTTTTCCACACTCATTACATTCATAAGGTTTCTCTCCAGTATGAATTTTTTCATGATCAATGAGATTTGATTTCTGGCTGAAGGATTTTCCACACTCCTTACATGCATAGGGTTTCTCTCCAGTATGGATTCTTTGATGTCTAATGAGATTTGACATTTTAATGAAAGCTTTTCCACATTCATTACATTCATAAGACTGCTCCCTACTGTGGATTTTATGATGTTTAATGAGTTTTTCCTTTTGGCTGAAGGCTTTTCTACATTTTTTACATTCATAGGGTTTCTCTCCAGTATGAATTCTCAGGTGTCTTATGAGGTCCAAAGTTTGATCAAAACCTTTTCCACAATGATTACACTTAAAGGGGGTTACTACAAGATGGGATAAGCTATTGCCAAATGATTTCATAGGTTCATTATATTCACAATGTTCTTTTCTTATAAGGATTCTCTCATTATTATAATAGTTGAAATTATTATGTTCTAAACACTTTCCAAATAAGTCGTATTTATAGAGATTGTGACTGGAAGGAAAAAAGTCTGAGTTTGGAGAAAATGCATTTGCAAATTTCTTATGACATTCATTCACTTTTTCTTCAGTCAGTGTTTTTGTGAATTTATCTTCAAGTTGTGTCAAAAGTCTGTCCTGGATTTTCTGATGCTCATCCATCCCCCATATTTCTCCTAAAACAAATTGCAAATAAATATCACTTGTAAATTTTTCCAATATTATATCAAAAAAAATTTTTAAATATACTAGTATGGGATTGGCTCTTAGCTTATGGCCTAGTGTCGTATTAAGCAAATTCCAGGTACATATAGCTTCTATTTCCTAAGCTTTAGGAAATTCCAGGAAAGGAAATATGAGTAGAGACAGATATTTATGAATACAAATAGCTTTGACTGCTTTTAAATGGGATCTGAAAGAAAAAAGGTAAACTGTTGGATAAATAAGAGGGAGAATTCAGAATGTACAAATAAAGTAAGAAGAAATAGCGATAGAGAAAAAGACAAAAACAGGAAGCTAAAAACTCATAAACGTACTTTACAGGACTCCATTTAAATAAACTTTTTGACATAATTTTCTGGAAAATATAAATGACCAAAACTGACTCTATAAGATGTAGAAAACAAATACCAATTTCCACAAAATAAACAGAAAAATATGAAAAGAAATACCCCAAAACAAAACAAATAGAAAAGGCCCAGAGATATTATCATGGGAATTTAAACAAACACCTAAGGGACAGCTGTCATGCTGTACAAAATATTATTAAAGAAAAAAGAATTCCCATTTTTTTGTGTGTGAGACAAACATAATATTAACACCAACACCTGATAAAGATGACAACCAAAAAAGCAAACTATACACCAATTTCATTTTTGAATATCAATGCAAAAACTCTACATATCAAAATGACCCAGAAGAAAAAACAAGTGACCCAAAAGCACATTAAATATAAGACATATATATGTTGTTTTTTTTCCAGGAATATGTTTCAATATTAGAAAATCTATTACTATAAGTAAATACACTAACAGGTCAAAAGTGAAAAATCAAGTAATCGTTCCAAAGATATTAAAAAGATGATAAAATTCAACACCTATTTTCCATAAAAATCACTTTATAAAATGGGAACAGACAGACACTTATTTAACTTGAGAAAAAGCACAGTATAACTTAAACCCTGGCACTGTTCTTAATGGGAAAAATCCCAAAGCATTCACATTAAAGTCAGGAATAAGAAAAAGATAAGTACTATCACAACTATTATTACAGTACAGGGTAGTGTATTAAATAAGAGAAAGAAATGAGGTATAAAAACTTGGAAAGGAAAGGTAAAGTTAACATTATTTGTCAATACTAAAACTGTTAACTTGCAAAATTGATTCAACTGAAAAATTATAAAAAGTAAAAAATTAAATTCACTATATATAGTAAATTAATATTCAGTTTCAGTAACCTTCATATATACAAACAACTATTTAGAAAATATAGCAAAAGACTACACTTACAATGACAAGAAAAATATGAAAAATCTGGGAATAAATTTAATAAGAAATGTCTAAAAATTATAAGAAAAATTTAAAATGCACACACAGATTTGAACAAATGAAAGTGTTATAGGTTGAATTGTGTGTTCCTCCTTTAAAATATATGTTTAAGCCCTAACCCCCAGTACCTCAGAACGTGAAGTTATTTGAAAATAAGGTCATTGCAGATGTAGTTAGTTAAGATGAGGTCATACTGGAGTAAGGTAAGCCCCTAATCTAATATGACTGGTGTTCTTATAAAAAGATTGCCACATGAAGAGACAGAACACAGGGAGAACACTATGTGAAGATAAAGACACAAATTGGAGTTATGCTGCCACAAGCCAAAGAATGTCTGGGGATACCAGAAGCTGAAAGATACAAGGAATCTTCTCCTATAGGTTTCAGAAGGAACATTGCCCTACTTACACCTTGACTGTGTATTTCTAGCCTCTACTTCATTATGGCAGCTCTAGGAAACTAAGACAAAAGGTGTATCACATTCCTGGAAAAGAATATTCGATAGCAAAAATGGTAATTATTTGCAAGTTAACCTATCAACTTAAAGTGGGTTCAATAAAAATGTTTGAAAATGCAAGTAAATAATAGCTCAAGGGAAAATGATACTAGGGGTTGCCAGCAGAGAGGAAGACATGGGTAAGAGAAGAAAAATTACTTTTCAATATATATCCTATTGTACTTTAAAAATTTTGTACTACAAGTATGTATTATATATTTTAAAAAGTGAATAAATAAAATTGCTCTGAACAATACAGTAATTAATAAAATGAGAACAAACAATAGGAAGGTAAAAATTGGATAAAAGAATCAGAATAGGGACTTTGCTGGTGGTCCAATGGGTAAGACTCCACGCTCCCAATGCTGGGGGCCTGAGTTCGATCCCTGGTTGGGGAACTAGATCCTGCATGCATGTTGCAACTAAGAGTCTGCATGTCACAACTAAGAAGTCCGTATGCTGCAACTAAGCGTCCACGTGCTGCAACGAAGATCCTGCATGCCGCAACTAAGACCCAGCACAGCCAAAGTAAATAAATAAATATTTTAAAAAAAGAAGAAGAATCAGAATATAAAACTGGAAGAGCCTGTGTAGCATGATTGAAAGGGAAAACAGAGTGGGAAATTATGCTTAAATATGGCCTCATAAATACATGAATTTATCTCTGATCCTACACAAAACCACACTAAAATTAGATAAGGAAAGAAAAAGATATAAACTAACAAAGACAAAGACCACTCTTCCACCCTAGAGAAGATGGGAGATTACTCTCTTGAGAAATATAAGCAGAAAGGCTCTAGAGTCAAGGACACCAGGCAGAGAAATTCAGAGATAATGAACTGGCTCAAACGTAGAATAAATGAACGTCTACATACCCAAAGGTGAGACATTCAGTCCCCAGTGGCTGCTTAGCTGTAGGAGAGGAAAATGGAGATTTTTCTCCCTCTCTGCCAGACTAAGAATAAAGTAAAGGAAAAATTCTTGTGAAGCTATAATGCAGGTAAAGTTAGAGACGTGGTTGCAGATTATAAATGTAGAAAAGAAGGCAGAATACTAAGCTTAAGCTATTGAGTCCCCTCAGTTCAGGCAGGGAAACAGAAAAGCTCAATTAAGCAAGAGGTGTTGAGGGAGAAGGTAAGATCAGGTCTTTAAGGTACTATCCAAGTAGAAGTGTAAAAGAGTTCCAAGGGCAAGATCAAAATATCAAATGTGACAGAAAAGACTCCACGTTTTAAGATGGTGAAATGAAAAAGTATCTGATCTCTTTTCCTCTATACAAACAGGAATGAAAAGTCATTGATTCTTCAATAATCCTAGGTGGTGGCCGTAACCCCAATTATAATAAATGAGTTAGTGTTGACAAATACAGTGAAGGGTGGAATAGGGAAAAAAGGATTCTAAGAGAAGACAGCTGTTCATGCTGATCTTGGGCACAGCAAGCAGCTGACACTGTCAAAATGGATATCACACCTTGAAGGGCAGAATTAATTAACCCCTGATTACAACATGGAAATTTGGGAGTAGAGACTGATTACAGGAGACTTGACATCCCAAGGTATGTCAAGGAAGCCAGGGCTGAACGAGGAAACACTGTGAAATACTGTCTTTTTAGGAAGAAGTCTGTTGGGGTGAGAGTGTAAGATTCAGAGTTATGAGAAGACTTGCAGCTGCAGTTCCTTTTTGGATGAGAAGAAGTAAAACCTAAACATATTCACAAAACCATGTAGAATAAAAGGCTTTAGTATGAAGAACAGATGCATTCCTATACATCAAGAGTCGGCAAACATTTTCTTAAAGGTCAGATAATAAATATTTTAGGCTTCGTGGGTCATACAGTCTTTGACACAACTATTCAACTTTGCCTCTGCAATGTGAAAGTATTAATAGTTAAGATGTAAATGATTCATTGTGGCTATATTCCAGTAAAACTTTATTTACAGAAACAAGTGGCTGGCCTACAGGTCATAGTTTGCAGATTCCTGCTCTAGATCAGAGAACTTTCTTTCCTTCCCTAACAATATCCTTCTTTAAAAGTCAGGTCAAGGAGGAACTATCCTCACTCATAAATGAGAAGGTACTGGAATCAGATCTCTAAAAAAGTATAAGAGAAAAAAGAAAAGAAACGAGATAAAGAAAGCAGACAAAAAATTCAAGCTAAAACAATTGACACATAGTAAATGAAAATCTTGATTAAATGTATTGCCATGAATGAAAAAACTTAATGAAAATATCAACTATAAATGAGCTCAAAATAGAGATACAAATGCATGAGGAAGAAACAATGAGAAAACAAAAAGGGCTAAAAAAAATTAACTAGCAGAACCAAGAAAGAAAGAAAAGAGAGAAATAAAACCATCCAAAATAATGAACACCATGCAAGTGGGGGGAAAAAAGAGAGAGAGATAGGTTACATAAAGACTTTTAGGGACCCCCCCCTGGTGGTCTAGTGGTTAAGACTTTGCCTTCCAGTGCAGGGGGTGTGGGTTTGATCCCTGGTCAGGGAGCTAAGATTCCCTCATGTCTTGGGGCCAAAAAACATAAAACAGAAGCAATACTGTAACAAATTCAATAAAGACTTTTAAAATGGTCATCAAAAAAAAAAACCTTAAAAAATTTAAAAACTTTAAGTATTGAAATTACAGTAAGGTAACCTCATATTGCAAAACAAGATAGTGGATAAAGCAGAAATTCTGAAGCATCACTGGGCTTATAGGAAGTAGCATAAATCTCCAAGAACAGTACAATCCTCTCCAACAACCATGCCTGAGCACCATACACACAAAAAATGAACAAAATAAAAACAAGTATTAGCCAAAGTCAGGTCTGAGAGAGAACAGCCCTGAAAGCAACCTGCAAGGCAGATCTGTCTTGAGTACCTATGCAAAGCCTTGTTAACTAAAGTATAAGGCTCTTGGGCCATCAATAAAGAAGAGAAGCTCAACTAAGATTCCTACAAAAAGCCAGGACCTTCAAATAATGTTCAACTGATCATCACTTGGTAACGCCTCTTGGCACTCACCAGAAGTACATGCAAATCATCTTCAGAGGAAAGCAACCCCAATTTAGGACAACAGAATTAGCACAAATTAAGATTTTAAAAATTTAAATTTAGGATCAGCAATCATCAACTATGTGAAGAACCAAAATACACTGAGTCCTCAAAAACAAGATATTTAAACCTGAGAACTTAAAATACTGGAACTGTCAGATACTGAATACAAAAGAGTTATGTACAGTATTTTTAAAGAAACAAATGATAGAAACACAAAGCTGAAGAAGCCACAGAAATTACTAGGAAGAATCAGAAAGATGTGAGAAGAAAAAAACATAGCAAAAACAAAAAGAAGAGGAACTTACAAAAATACAAAATACTACTACTAAACATTTTTTCAAAGGTGGATGACTTAAAAAGATGAATAAACATGACTGAAGAGAGAATTAACAAAATGGAAGATATATCTGAAGTAATTACTGAGAAGGCAACACAGAGATACAGAGGAAGAAAATAGCAAAGGATATTTAAAAATATGGAGAAAAAAAGGTCTAGCATCTATCTAATATGACTCTCAGTGGTAGAGTGTTAAGGCAATGAATGAGAGCCAATATTTGATGATGCTAGCTGAGAATGTTGCAGTATTTACGGAAGACATAAATAAGAAGATAACACTATGAATAATTTTATACAAACATTTGAAAACACAGATGAAACAAATTGTTAAATATAACAGATGGCCCTGGAACATCAATACATGGTAACCTTCTTAAAATACAGAGGAAATTTAAATATTTATGGCAATTTCTTTGTTCAACTCTGTGAAAATTAATTCGAAAACCAGGATTAAAATGGTATCTTTCTGGAAAATTACAGCCTATTATCAAAAACTATTGCCAAGAGAGAAAAAAACATCTATATAGAACAGTTATAAAAGGAACAATGGAGAAGGGCTTCCCTGGTGGCGCAGTGGTTGAGAGTCCACCTGCCGATGCAGGGGACACAGGTTCATGCCCTGGTCTGGGAAGATCCCACATGCTGCGGAGCGGCTGGGCCCGTGAGCCATGGCCGCTGAGCCTGCACGTCCAGAGCCTGTGCTCCGCAACGGGAGAGGCCACAACAGTGAGAGGCCCACGTACCGCAAAAAAAAAAAAAAAAAAGGAACAATGGAGAAAAGCTGTCAAAGAAACTTCCCTCAAAAATCTGCAAGGTCCAAATAGTTCAACAGGTAAGATAAATAAAAATTTTACGGGAGTTTTATGCCAATGCTATATAAATGTTCTAGAACGTGAAGAAAAGCTTCTAAATTTTATTTACAAAACCAGTGTAACATTGACTTCAAAGCTTGAAAGAGTTAGGATATTTAAATTCATAGCAAAAATGTAAGTATGATTCATTATTAAGAAATATTTAAATAATATTCACCCATATACACAAAAGAAAAAGAATCATATGATAAATCTCCTGTAAGAAAAGATTGTTATTTTAACTATGTGAACTTTAACGGCGGTAAAAAGTACTTTAAAGAGCAATGAGTGACCAGAAAAAAATACTAGAAAAACAAGAGAAACGGCTAATCACCTTAATATGTTAAGAATTCATATAAATTAAGAACTCAACAGAAAAAAAGGGGCATAAAACACAAACTGTTCATAAAAAAGAAATATAGATTTTAAACATATGAAAAGATGCTTGCCTTCATTTATAATAAACAAAATGCAAATTCAAACTATAGTAAGTTATTTTTCATTTATCAAACTGGCAATGATTTAAGGAATGCTAATAGACTAAGTTGCAGAAATTGTCAGTAGAAGTATAAATTGTTATCTCCTTGAAGAGCAAAAAAAGACATCACAATATCTTTCAAATTAAAAATATATGTATGTATATGTATGCATGTATATGTATATATGTGTACCCATTATACATATGTATACCCATGTATCACAAACACACAAGCACATGCATATATACATGACAAATGTAGCAGAAAATGGGAGATAACAGAAAAGTAGGACTGACTTTAAAACATTATCAAAGTAAAAGGATTGTAGTCATTACTGAAGTATGAGAGCAAAAGCTAAATTACAGTGGGAAGTGTGACTATGGGTACAAAATATGATGCTAAAGCATTTACAATGGAAGGAAAAAGAGAAAATAGTAAAGGACTCTAAATGTCAACAAGTTTATTTAAACAACTTCAATTCTGTAAATATCTGAACGTAAAAGGAAAGGAGCCTATGTAAAAAGGTGGGCAGAAAGACTAGAATGATTACCAAAGCAAAGCTGGGAATGAATTAGGAAATGTTGATATCTAATACAGAGATAAGAAAGCTAACTGGTCTTTTAGGTTCTGAGGAAAGAAGTTAAGAATATTATCTAGAAATGACATCTTGCATATATAAAAAATTCACACCAATTGTCACTACAAAGTTCTATGGCCTTAAAAAAAATAACTTTGAAGAACATTTCAGAGGGATCAAAAACTTACAGATTAACAATTAAAGGGCCCTGGCCCCTCCTCACCTGTATGGTTCCTTCCCACTAACCTGGACAATGTCTCTTTGACACTTCTTCCTCCACCACCCATGGTTCTTCTTGCTCCAACTTGAAAATCACATCAGGTTTGGTGAATGGACATCCTGTCAAAGGGAAGTGACATAAGATTTGGGCATAAATACTAGGAACCATCATTCAAGAACTGAGGCTGGCCCAGGGAAACCAGGCTTTCTGAAGGACAAGAAAACTATGTTTTCTAGGAATACTGCCCCTTGAAACATAACCAAGGATGACATTTTGCTTTGAAAGCTGCAGCATGCACATGAATGTGAGCAAAGGCACCTAAAGGTCACACTCAGGCTAACATTTAAAGGTTCCACACATTTCAGAAACACTGGGGGAAAAAAAGGTAATTTACTCCCAGAGTTTTAGTTATATAGGAAACTACCCTTACCCACAGTGATTAAGTTGTTATAGTTTTCTAGCATCACATTCCAGTACAGGTTCCTTTGAGCAGGATCCAACTGCTGCCACTCTTCCTCAGTGAAGTCAATAGCCACATCTTTGAATGTCACTGTTTCCTGTAACAACATATTCCCACTCAATCTGGAGTCATCCATCTTAGATGTAGTGGACAAAACATATTGAAACTTGTTCTGGTAGTACACAAAGGTAAGAGATTATAAAATAAAATTTACCTGTTTTTGTTATTGTCTGAAAGAAAAATATCATTTTAGCAACATCCTGTCAGTTTATGTTCATTTATTGATTTAGCAAGCACACATTTTTAATAACTACTGTGAGTTAAAGAGATCTTGGGTACTAATTTATACTGAGTGTAAAAACTGGGGGAATACAAAACTGTACTAAAGTTAATT
Organism: Neophocaena asiaeorientalis asiaeorientalis; assembly: GCF_003031525.2. NCBI lineage: Eukaryota > Metazoa > Chordata > Mammalia > Artiodactyla > Phocoenidae > Neophocaena > Neophocaena asiaeorientalis. The sequence goes on from NW_020185321.1 coordinate 6,506,113, forward strand.
GGTCTGGGAACTCACTAGATGCCTGTGATTCATTGGTACATGAAAAAATGAAAATAGGATTTGGATGGAAGCAGAAATGGGGAGAGAATGACTTTGAAGTATAGTAGGAACATCCAAACAGAGATATTCATTGATTTAGCAGTTGCATATATTGTTCATTAGATCAGAAGAAATCTAAACTGAAAATGAGAATTTACTGTTCATAAGCCTATAACAGGGTGTCTGCAGCCACGAAAACTGGATATTTTTGTTCAGAGTTCACATATACTGAAAAAAGAGTGCCACAAATAGAATGCTACAAATACCAACAGATATAGAAAAAAGATTAATGAAGTTTTTTTAAATGGTCTGAACATGAATTACAACCAGAACTGTGAGAAAACAGTACCAAGAAAGATTAAAGTGTCAGAAATGAGGGACTGGTAACAAATTTCTTCAAAGAAGTGTGATTTGAACAAAGAAATCAAATGCACTTTTTCTAGTTAAAAACCAAAATGCCCCAAAAATATAAACATAAGAAAAAAATCTTCAACAGCACTGGAAAAAAGGTAGCTTTCCATATTTCCTATACTTTGAGGAATTTCTATGAGATGGGGTAAGATAAAAGGAAATCACCAGGAGCTGGCTCATAAAAAATGTTTCTGATAATTTATTTCTAAGTCCTAAAAGGACCCTATGACCATGAACATCCACTAAAGTTGAGAGTATGCTGTGGGAATAATGGAAACTCCTCTTTTGGAGCCCTTTTCTGCTGAAGATCAAGGACTTATAAACAATCAGGCTTAAGAAACCAAAAGCAATCATGGCAAAATAAGACATCCCTCTGCAGTGGCCCCACTGCAAAAACAGTAACTTGGCATCCATCTATGGACAAAAGTGCCTTTGTGGGAACTGTCGGGTCCAGCACCGTATGCTAAGGGACTGCGAAGGAGTCTTGCCTACCCACACGTTAAGTTATAAGCATACAGACCTCAGTCCTGGCTATAGACCCTGAGAGGCATGTGAACTGACTCTAGCCTCTCTTGGCCATGGTCCAGGAGCCCCCAGAAAATGACTGTCTTAGACAAGCACCCAAGAGAAGACAGAGCTTTTGTGAAAGTACACGTCTCCAGCCAAGAAGTTCCAGTACATAAGTGGAGCAAAAAATACAAGGTTGGACTCATCAGAGAGGGTAAGAGGAACAGTTTGACTTTACCTACTTCACCCCTCCACCAAGGCAACACAGCTTAGGGCCAAGAGAAATCTTGGCCCATGATTTCGTTCATGAAGGAAAATAAGGATGTGTGAGTACCCTGCTTTCCCAGCTATGTGGGATGGTGCCAAAGAGTGTCATTTTTCTCTCATCACATCCAAAGTACTGAATTGTGAGCTGTGTCACTGAAAAGTCTGAGACAGCAGCAGATAACATTCTCAGAGGATGTTACAGAGAAGTGGATCTTACTAACTGTGCTAAGGACACCATCAAGAAGTAAAAAAGAGGAGTCAAATAAATAAAATAAAAAATGAAAGAGGAGACATTATGACTGATATCACAGATACAATGACCATGAGAGACTGCTATGAACAATTATATGGTAACAAAGTGGATAACCTAGAAGAAACATAGAAACATACAATCTACCAAGACTGAATCATGAAGAAATAAAAAATCAGAACAGACCAATAATGAATAAGGAGTTGAATCAGTAATCAAAATCTTTCAATAGAGAAAACCCTCCCCTCCCACCAAAAAAAGAAAAGCCAAGGACTAGATGGTTTCCCTGGTGAATTCTACCAATCATTTAAAGATGAACAGATGCCAGTCTTTCTCGTACTTTCCAAAAAATAGAACTGGAGGGAACATTCCCAAACTCATTTTACAAGGCCAACATTACCCTGATACCAAAGGCAGATAAGGACACTACAAGAAAAACTATAGGCAAATATCTCTAATGAATACAGATGCAGAATTTTTCAACAAAATATAGGCATACTAAATTCAACAGCATGTTAAAAGGATCATACACCACAATCAAGAAGGATTCATTCCTGGGATGCAAGGATAGTTCAACATATGCAAAGCAATACATGTGATACATCACTTTAATAGAATGAAAGACAAAAATTATATGATCATTTCAATAGATGCAGAAAAAACACTTGACAAAATACAACATCCTTTTGTGATAAAAACTCTCAACAAACTGAGTATAGAAGGAACATACCTCAGCATAAACAAGGACATATATGATAAGCCAACAACAATATCATATCCAATGGTAAAAGGTTGAAACTTTTCCTTTAAGATCAGAACAAGACAAGGTACCCACTCTCACCAGACCTATTCAATATAGTATGGGTAATCCTAACCAGAGCAATCAGGCAAGGAAAAAAAAATACATCCAAATAGGAAAGAAAGAAGAAAACTGTCTTCTTTTTCTTTGCAGATGATATGCTCTTATATACAGAAAATCCTAAAATCACTACCAAAAAACTGTAAGAACTAATCAACGAATTCAGTAAAGTTGCAGGACACAAAATCAACAGACTGAAATCAGCTGTATTTGTATACAGTAACAACAAAATATCTGAAAAAGAAATAAAACAATCCCATTCACAATAGCATCAAAAACAACAAAAATACTTAGCAATAAATTTAACCAAGGAGGAGAAAGCTCTAGACACTGAAAAATATAAGATTTTGATGAAGGAAACTGAAGAGGACACAAATAAATGGAAAGATATCCCATGTTCATGGATTGCAAGAATTAATATTGTTAAAATGTCCATACTACCCAAAGCCATCAACAGACTCAATGCAATCACTATCAAAATTCCCAAAGACTTTTTTCACAGAACCAGGAAAAAGTGATCCTTTTATGGAAAAACCCGGATGAACTTTTTGGCCAACCCAATACAATTTGTATGGAGCCACAAAAGATCCCAAATGGCCAAAGCAATCTTGGGAAAGAACAAAGCTGGAAGCATCACATTTCCTGATTTCAAACTATATGACAAAGCCATAGTAATCAAAACAGTGTGGTATCTGCATAAAAATAGACACATGGACCCATGTATAAGAAATGAGAGTCTAGAAATAACCCCCTTGTATCAGTCAACTAATACTTGACAAGGGAGTCAAGAATATTCAATATGGGGAAAGGATAGTCTCTTCAATAAATGGTGTTGGGAAAACTGGATAATCACATGCAGAATAATAAAACTGGACACATCTTACACCACTAAAATTAACTCAAAATGGTTACAGATTTAAAGTTAGACCTGAAACAGTAAAACTCCTAGAAGAAATCATATGGATAAAGCTCTTGACATTGGTCTTGGCAATAATTTTTTAAATATGACATGAAAAGCATGAGCAATATAAGCAAAAATCAATAAGTGAGGCTACATCAAACTAAAAAGCTTCTGCACAGCAAAAGGAACAATCAAAAAAATAAAAAGGTGATTTATGGAACAGAAGAAAATATTTGCAAATCATATATTTGATAAGTGGTTAACATCCAAAATAAAGAACTCACACAACTCAATAGCAAAAAAACCCAACTTGAGTAAAATTGGGCAGAGAAACTGAATAGACATTTTTCCAAAGAAGACATACAATTGGCCAACAGGTACATGAAAAAATGCTTGACATCACTAATCACCACGGAAATTCAAATCAACACCACAATGAAGTGTCACCTCACACCTGTTATAAAGGCTATCATCAAAAAGACAAGAGATAAAATGTGTTGGAAAGGATGTGGAGAAAAGTGAACCCTGTTCACTGTTGACGGGAATGTAAATTGATACAGCCACTATGGAAAACAGCACAGTACAGAAGTTCCTTAAAAAACTTAAAAATAGAATTACCATATAATCCAACAATCCCATTTCCAGGTATATGTCCAAAGGAAATGAGAACAGGAGTTTGAAGACATATATGCACACCCATGTTCACTGCAACATTATTAACAGTAACCAAAATATGGAAACAATCTAAGTGTCTGTCTGCAGATGAATGTATACAGAAGATGTGATATATATGTATACAATGGAATACTATTCTGCCATGAGAAAGATGGAATCCTGCAATTTGCAACTCCATGGATAGATCTTTAGGGCATTATGCTAAGTGAAGTAAGACGAAGAAAGACAATTACTCTATGATATCCCTTATATGTAGAATCCTGAAAAGTCAAAATTATAGAAATAGAGAACAGAATGGTGCTTGCCCAGGTCTAGGAGGTGGGGGTGATGGGAAGATGCTGGTCAACAGGTATAAACTTCCATTTATAAGATGAATAATTTCTGGGGATCTAATGTACAGCATGGTGACTATGGTTAACAATACAGTATTATATACTGGAAACTTGCTAGAGAGTAGATCTTAAATGTTCTCGCCCTAAAAAAGAAATAATTATGTGAGGTGATGGAGGTTTTAAGCAACTACTGTGATAATAATTTTGCAGTATATAAGTGTATCAATTCAACAAGTTGTACACCTTAAACACAATGTTACATGTCAATTATATTTCAATAAAGCTAGAAAAGAAAATTTTTAAAGAAATATAAAAAGAAAAAAAAAGAAACCAAAGGCAAAGTGTCAGGGTAAAAAAACACCGAAAGGACTTCCCCGGTGGGACAGTCGTTAAGAATCTGCTTGCCAATGCAGGGGACATGGGTTTGAGCCCTTGTCTGGGAAGATTCCACATGCCACGGAGCAACTAAGCCCATGTGCCACAACTACTGAGCCTGCACTCTAGAGCCCACGAGCCACAACTACTGAAGCCCGCACGCCTAGAGCCCATGCTCTGCAACAAGAGAGGCCACAGCAATGAGAAACCTGCACACCGCAATGAAGGGTAGCCCCCGCTCACCACAACTAGAGAAAGCACAGCAACGAAGACCCAATGCAGCCAAAAAATATATATATAAATAAATTTATTTTTAAAAAAACACTGAAATGCACGGGATAGTTGGGACTTCCCCTTAAGTGGGATAAAGACCAAAATAAGCTCAGAAAAAGTACCTGGTGAGGAATTACGGCTGAGGAGAAAACATAATGCAGAAAGCTAGTCCTACTATAATGGTTTCATTAATCACATGAAAGAAGAAGAGCACATAAGATGAATTCTTGCTGACAGTGCCTCAGCCTCAGATTTCTCCTCAGGGAATTGTATTTTCCTAAGTTGGATCAATAAAATAATTAATAAATTACAAAACCAACACCACAGATTTTGCAAGAAAATTGTAATTGCTCAAGAGTGACAGAATCCAAAAAGAAATCATTAAAATAAACTTGATGAAAATACTTTTTAAAAAATTTAGTAAATATGAAGCATAATCTTAATATGAGAAATCTAGAACTTATATACATAAATCCCCATAATTAAAAATCGATATTTTAAGTATAAACACTGAGTTAGGCAAATAAGTTTAATGAAGAAAAATAAATTAAAAAAAACAAACATACAAAATTAGGAATAAATACTGAAACAAACTGAACTTCAATGAAATTAATAATTTAAAAAGAAATATGAAACCAAGACTGATCTCAAAATGAAAAAAAAAGAAAAGAAAAGGAAAGAAATCCAGAACAGTTGATACTGTAGCAAAGACTTTTACTCTTCTATCCCAATATTTCCCCCCATTTCCAAATTTTTGGCTGGGCATATGGCCTCCTGTGCCATTATCATTCTTATTATCATTCTTCATCTCCTTTGAAGCTAGGTATTTTTATATAAGGTTCTGGACAATAAGATGAAAGGAGTATTATGTGCAACTACTGGTAAGTGAGCTTAAAGGGAAGAGGTATACATTTTCTTCCCAGCTTCCTCCTTCCTATAGACTGTTAAGTAACTATGATGGCTAGGGCAAATATAGTCATTTGGGATAATGAGGTAGAGCCAAGTATTAGAGGATAATGAGGTAGACAAATGAAATAGAGGAATCCTGGTTCTCTCTGCCTTAGAGATACAGGACCAGCCGTGATTTGTTGGTACCTGAATTCCTACAGAGACTAATAAAATTCTGTCCTGTTTAAGCAACTATTATGGAAGATTTCTGTCACAGTCAATAATACTAGGTAAATCTATTAAGACAGATAAATGCTTATGGTAGAAAGAGAACATGTCAAAATGCTATCTTTGTGGCAGCCATAGAAATATGCTCCCAGATCCCCTTCAAGAGAACAAGCTGTGAGACATATAATTGGTGAACAACCTCCAGCCGCTCTATCTTTAGTTCGACTACTGTGTTCTTGATGAGACCATGCTATTCTCAAGCCACCACTGGCTATTTTTCCAGTGAAAGGCTAAGCACAGTGAGGATATTAGGGACTGGACCATCCTACCTGACATGGGACTCCTCTAATGGGAAAATTTTGGTGAGCAACTCCCCACTGGCCTGGATGAGACTTTCTCACAGCTGCATGAAGGTCTGAGATGGCAGAATAAAGAATCAGCAAGCTTAACAATCAAGAGATCAATAGAAACTATACAATCTGAAGACGAGGAAGAAAAAAAAGAGTGAAGAGAAATGAACACAGACTAGGAGAGATGTGAGACAGAAATAAGTACATCCACATACACATAATATGAGTACCAGAAGGAGAGGAAAGACAGAAGACTACTCAAAGAAATACTGGCTAAAAACTTCCTAAATTTGATTTTTAAAAAACACTAATATACATATCCAAGACACTCAATGAACCCTAAGCTGGATAAACGCAAAGAGATACAAACACATCATACTCAAAATGCTGAAAGTAACAATACAGAGAAAACCTTAAAAGCTGCAAGAGGAAAACAATCCTTTATCTACAAGGCAGCCACAATAAAACTGACACCTGACTTCTCATTAGAAACAATGAAGGTCAAGGCAATGGGACAGCAATATTTTAAGTGCTGAAAGAAAAAACACTATCAACGAATAATCCTGTAACTAGCAAAGTTACCTTCAAAAATGATTATACTAAGTGAAAGAAGCCAGACACAAAAGTCACATATTTTAGCATTCTATTCATATAAAACATCTGGAATAGATAAATACAGAGACTGAAGGCAGACTGTGGTTGCCAGGAGCTGGGGGAGAGGGGAACGGGGGAGTAAATGCTTAATGGGTATGAGGTTTTATTTGGGGGTCATGAAAATGTTTTGTAACTAGATAGAGGGGTGGCTGTACAACATTGTGAAGGTACTAAATATCACTGAATTGTTCGCTTCAAAATTATTAATTTTATGTAAATTTCACCTAAAAAAAAAGATGAAATATATTCCCAGAGAATTCATTGCTAGCAGACTGGCCTAACAAGAAATAATAAACGAGAAAAAAAAAAGAAATAATAAAGGAAGTTCCTGAGGCTGAAGGGAAGTGACACCAATCATTAAATCCTCATAAAAAAATGAAGAGTTCAAGTAAAGCACTAAGCAGAATACAGAACACACAGCAGGCTTGTCAATTTAATTTTATTGTCCTAGGCACTCTGTTCTGTTTCTGGAGATGTGAACATTTGCAGATGAAACTTAATATGGCAACAAAGAACAAAATGATGTGATATTCTTGAGCTATGGGTTAATTTTTTTGCCTCTGGATGGATGTGCTTTGTCATCAGTAATATCTTCAGACCTTCCATGGCCTTATTTATACTGCCTTGGGCCTCTCACTGGCACTCATAGATTCCAAACATGTAACCAGTATACTAGTTTTGAAACGCTTTTTAATGTATGTTTCCTTATTCTTCATAACCTTTCTCCATTTTAGTTTTACTGAAAAAAGAAAGACAGAGGGGAAGATGACTGGGGGAAACCCTGTCCTCCCCCTTGGAGGCCTGGGATAGAGAAGAAAGGCCATGGAGGTAGGGACATAGGCAGTTAAATGTGTGCTCAGAACTTCCCACACTCCAGGGCATTAAGGTGAAGTAAGAAAGGTAGTGAATTAAGAGAGCAAAGTGTCATGGTCAAATTGGGGGAACTTTACATAGCCTTTGTGTCCCATGTAGCATATATCCTGATTAGGGAGTGATAGGACCCTTGCAGAAGGCAAGATGACCCCACAGACTATTGCACATGGAAGCCAGGGATTCTTTGGAGGTTATGACAGAGACTCAGAGTCTATGGAGACAACAAGATCCAAGGGAGGAAAGACGAAAGGAGGGGGCCCTTGGATCATGACTGAGCTGAAAAACATACCACAAATTCATCAGCTACAGAATGCCCAGTAAAAGAAGTCAGCTAAACTAGATTCAGAGGATACCAGTCAGCACACATCCATGGAGAATCACAGAGGACCCTCTTCCTCCCAAAGCTATGAAGATTTTCTTCTATATCTCAGATACCACCTTAAGAGAGGACAGGGGTTTAGAGGGGAATCTGAATAACTGAATAATTATTCAAAGAAACAGTTTACTGATAGGACTAAGTTTTGAATCAGACTGCATCAAAACTAGCTTTTCTTTTCATGCTACTGATCAGAACTCATAAGAGATATGCAAACAAATTTTTAAAATAAACTATATTTTTAACATACATATCAGTGTAGTATGAGTAATTCTGTGACTCATACATATGAAGTCATTGAATAAAGTTAAGGGACAAAGAAATATGGACTATATGTATGATGTGAGGAGGTAAATGGCTTTCAGACAAGGTTCAAATCTCTAAAGAATTTACAATCACAAAATTTACTTTAATAGAACAGTATTGGCCTTGGGCAAAATTCATCTTCATAGTTTAAGACATCTTGTCCAAAACAGCATTCACTGAGGATGTGTGATAGGTACAGAACTCCTGCTAAATAAAACAGGCTTGCAAGGAACTTATATCTTGGCTTCACCTTACCTTCTAACACCAGACTCAAGAAAATCTGCTTTCAATAAAGTTCTGGTATCTGTTATGTATACCTTAGTATAAATTAAATGAATGTATTAAATATCCAGGAAAAAAATATTCAAGTGTATCCCCCAACCAGTTAACAGGACTAGTTTAACAGTCAAAAATTGATGACTTTAGGGCTTCCCTGGTGGCGCAGTGGTTGAGAGTCCGCCTGCCGATGCAGGGGACACGGGTTCGTGCCCCGGTCTGGGAAGATCCCACATGCCGCGGAGCGGCTGGGCCCGTGAGCCATGGTCGCTGAGCCTGCGTGTCTGGAGCCTGTGCTCCGCAACAGGAGAGGCCACAACAGTGAGAGGCCCACGTACTGCAAAAAAAAAAAAAAAATTGATGACTTTAAAGGAGGAGAATCAAGATGGTGGAGTAGGAGGACATGGAGCTCACCTCCCGCCATAAACACATCAAAAATATATCTACACACGGAACAATTCTCACAGAAAACCAACAGGAAGCTGACAGAAGGACTCCTATACCTAACCAAAGCTGCAAGAAAGATCTCCACAAAACTGGGTAGGATGGGGGAAAAAAAGGCATCAGGTTGGGACCTGCACCCCTGGGAGGGATCTGTAAGGAAGACAAGGTCCACACAGGCAGATCCTCGCCCTGGGGAACGATCAGGCTGGCTCACAATCTGGGCATCCCACTTCTGGGGTCTTACATGGAGGAGACAAGCCCCCTTGCCTAATGGGATCTACTGAGACAGAAAGAGGGGCTAGAGAAGCCTAGACCCTACTCATGAGGTGTGTGCATATGCTGGCTTGCTAACAATCAGGATGGAGAAAAGGTTTCACCGGCAGCAGCCACCTCACCGCACTTCCTAATCCTAAACAGTAAATGCCCCAGCCCTACTCCCTCCACACCATAGCCTGGTGCGAGATCAGGGGAAAGATTTGTTTAGCCCCACAGAGGCAGACGGGGGCGCCAGGGGTGTAATCTGGATGGAGCCATGGAGCCACTGTCAGTGTGCACACGGGAGGGTGGGTCTAGCCAGGGGAGGCACTGTCAGCACGCACATCAGGCAGCAGGTCTAGCTGGGCAGGCATTGTCAGCACATCGTGTAGCGCCACAAGAATGCATAGTGGCTAAGCGCTGAATCTCGGGCAGGTAGGTCCTGGGAGAGGGCTTGATCTAGCTATGCAGAGACAGCCCAGATGGCCTGGGGTGTGATCTGGAGGGAGCCACAGAGCTTCACTGTCAGCTTGCACACAGCGGTGGTGGCAGCTCTAGCGGTGGAGACTTTTGTCAATGTGTGCACAGGGGCAGCAGAACCAGCTACCACAGACTATGTCAGTGTGTGCACTGGGCAGTGCCACAAGAATGCATAATGGCTAAGTGCTGAATACTGGGCAGACAGGCCCTGGGGAGGAGTGCACAGCAGTTGGTTTCCCAGCGAGAGTGCTCCAGCCCCACCCATTCAACACAGCAGCTTAGCACCAGACCTGGGGCAGACAGATCCTGGGATAAGTCTGCCACAGGGGCAGCCCAGATCTCAATTCCTGCCCACCTCAATTCCTGCAGCGACAACACCCCGAAACCCAGCTCCAGTCTACTCCACACCACAGCCCTGCACTAGATCTGGGAGGAACACAACAGAGAAAAGGATGCACCTTGGGCTGCTTCTGAGCAGAACCCTGGACACCTACACACGTGGTACATAGGTTTGCTATGAGCGCATGGGCCTCACTTGCTTCAGCATTCACCTTCTTTGGGGTAGGGCATGCACTGAAGGGCAACAGAGCCTGAGAAACCTGACCTCAGGACTTCTACTCCAACATTTGGGAAGCAGACCCTGCCCCCGACAGGGTGGTGACAGCCATGGAACAAAGAAGAGACCCCACCTCCCATCTAGCACAGGCTCTGGACACCAAAAGACCAACTATCAAGGGAATAACAGCCAGCACACTCTGAAGAAAAACGTGGCCAGCATCCACACCAAAACCAGTCCTCGCACCAAAAATGTTGGACACACACAGTCTACATAGAGACACTCCCACGTAAAAACACCCCTTCAAGAACACAGTAGATAACTGTTTCTCCTAAATTCACAGAAGCAGAGAAAGTTAAGTAAAATGAAAGAGCACAGGAATTACTCCTAAAAAAAGAACAAGAGAAATCCCCTGAAAGAACAAATAATGAAGCAGACCTCACCAGTCTACTGGACCCCAAATCCCCAAAAAAAGGGTAATAAAAATGCTACAGGAATTAAGAAAGATTATCAATAAAAATGAAGATCACTGTAACAAGGAGCTAGAAACTATGAAGGTGAACAAATCAAAATTAGACGATTCAATTGCCAGGATAAAAACCAATCTAGAGGCAATGAATAGCAGACTAAATGACACAGAAGAGCAAATAAGTGATCTGGAAGATAGAATAATGGAAATCACCCAATCAGAAAAGCAGACAGAAAGACAAATTTTAAAAAAAAAGAAAGAAACATGCAAGATCTATGGGATAATATAAAATGTGCCAAGCTATGCACAATAGGGGTTCCAGAAGGACAGGAGAGAGAAAAGGGGATCGAAAATGTATTTGAAGAAATCATGGCTGAAAAATTCTCAAACCTAAAGATGGAAACAGATATCCAGGTACAGGAAGCACAGAGAGTCCCAAACAAGATGAACCCAATCAAACTCATGCCAAAATATATCATAACTAAAATGAGAAAAGTTAAAGAGAGGATTCTAAATGCAGCAAGAGAAAAACAGTCAGTTAGAGGGAACCCCCATAGGCTATCAGCTGATTTCTCTATAGAAACTTTTCAGATCAGAAGGGAGTGATGTGACATAGTCAAAGTCCTGAAAGGAAAAAACCCAGAAACCTAGGATACTCTACAGCAGGATTATCACTTAGAATAGGAGGAGAGATAAAGAATTTCTCTGACAAGCAGGGCTTCCCTAGTGGCACAGTGGTTAAGAATCCATCTGCCAATGCAGGGAACACGGGTTCAAGTCCTAGTCTGGGAAGATCTCACATGCCACGGAGCAACTAAGGCTATGCACCACAACTACTGAGCCTACGCTCTAGAGCATGCGAGCCACAACTACCAAGCACATGTGCTGCAACTACTGAAGCCCGTGCGCCTAGAGCCTGTGCTCTGCAACAAGAGAATCCACCACAATGAGAAGCCTGCACACCACAACGAAGAGTAGCCCCTGCTCGCTGCAACTACAGAAAGCCCACGCACAGCAACTAAGACCCAACACAGCCAAAAATAAAATAAATTAAAAAAAAGAATTTCTCAGACAAGCAAAAATTATAGAATTCAGCAATACTAAACCTACCCTAAAAGAAATATTGAAGGCTCTTCTCCAAATAGACAAGAAACAAGAATCTATAGGAAAGGGAAAATCACAATAAGAAAGGTAAATATATAACAAGATTGAAGACCACAAAATCAAAAGAAATTTTTAAAGCAACATAACTACAATTAATAGCAAAAGGGTAAAACATAAATATGTAAAATAGGACATCAAAATCACAAAATGTGGGGGAGGTGTGAACTTGTATGACTATAAGTTTAACACAAGGAGAGATAGTCATGGGCCAACAAACTTGAACTCCACAGTCGCCACAAATCAAAAACAGATTCACAAAAAACAAAGATAGGAACTCAAGCATAAAACAAAAGAAAACCATCAAACCACAAAGGAAAAAAACCAAAAAGAAGAAATGAACAAAGAACTGGAAAACAAGGTTTAAAATGGCAGTAAATATATACCTATCACTAATTACTTTTAATATCAATAGACTAAATGCTCCAATCAAAAGACACGGGTGGCAAATTGGATAAAAAAGAAAGAGCTACCATATGATCCAGCAATCCCACTCCTGGGTATATATCCAGGAAAAATGAAAACTCTAATTTGAAAAGATACATGCACCCCAATATTCATGGCAGCACTATTTACAATAGCCAAGACATGGAAATAACCCAAGTGCCTATCAAGAGACGAGTGGCTTATGAAGATGTGGTATATATACACAATGGAATGTTAGTAGCCATAAAATGAATGAAATATTGCTATTTGCAGCAACATGGATGGACCTAGAGAATATTATACTTAGTGAAGTAAGGCAAAGACAAATATTATGATATCACTTATATATGGACTATAAAAAATAATATAAATGAATCTATATACAAAACAGATACAAAACAGAAACAGACTCACAAACATAGAAAACAAACATGGTTACCAAAGGGGAGGGGGAGGGACAAATCCAGAGTATGAGATTAACTGATACAAAGTACTATACAAAAAACAGACAGGCAACAAGGATTTACTCTATGGCACAGGATACTATACTCAATATCTTGTATTTATATTTCAACATCTATAATTGAAAATAATCTGAACATATATATTTATAACTGAATCTCTTTGGCTGTACACCTGAAACTAACACAATACTGTAAATCAACTATACTTCAACTTTAAAAATTGATCACTTTAATTGACCAAATTAACAGAAAAAAGGAGAAACCTTATTTGATCAAGATCACATATATGGGCTTCCCTGGTGGCGCAGTGGTTAGGAATCTGCCTGCCAATGCAGGGGACACGGGTTCAAGCCCTGGCCCAGGAATATCCCACATGCCGCGGGGCAACCAACCCCGTGGGCCACAGCTGCTGAGCCTGCGCTCTGGAGCCCGCGAGCCACAACTACTGAAGCCCGCGCACCTACAGCCCGTGCTCTGTAACAAGAGAAGCCACTGCAATGAGAAGCCCACGCACCACAACAAAGAGCAAAAGCAGCCAAAATAAATAGATAAAATAAATTTATTTTAAAAAAAGATCACATATACAAGAAAATTGTATGACAAAAGTCAATACCAATTCATGATAGACCCCCTTAGCAGGCTAGGAATAAAAGGAAATTTCCTTCATCTGTAAGAGTATTTACGAAAAAACTTTCATGGTATATCATACTTACTGGTGAATCATTGAAAGTATACCCTTAAGACTGAGAATGGAACAAAGATGACTGCCACCACATCTATTCATCATTATACTGAACATTTAGCAATTGAAATAAGGCAAGAAAAAAGGGGGGGCATGAGAATTCAAAATGATGAAAAGTGTCTATTTGCAGATGATATATTTGTAAACATAATTCAGTTCAATTTGAAATAAAAACCTAAGCAGTTTTAATTGTGGAAATGGACTAATTCTAAAAATTCTAAGGAAATATATAAATCACTACAAATAGCTACAGCAATGTTAAAGAAAAACAAAGATGGAGATTTGTTTTCATTATCAGATACCAATATTTATAATAATAAAGACATGGTAATTAAGATAGAATGCTACTGACATAAGGAAAAATAAAACAGTGGAAGAGGATGTAAAGTCAGAAATACATATATTAACATGAATATGTCTTGAAAACAATATGGAGTGAAAAAAGTGAGTTGCAGAACTGTCAGTCCATTATGTTCCCTATTATTTAAAAATCTAGACCAGAGAGCAACATTATATAATATTCATATATACAAATCAGTGTGGTAAAAACATAAAACCATGGACTCTTGATATACATAACATTCATGAAAGTGACTGACTCTGGGGACAGAGTATCTGTAATATTCTAATTATTTTATTGAAAAAATCTCAAAGCAAAAATGACAAAATATTAAATATGCTAATTCCAGGTATTCAGTATATGGCTGTTTATTCTATTTCTCCCTCTCTCTTCCTAGATTTTAAAATAATAATTTTTTAAAAAGATGAGAGAGATGGAAGCAAAAGCAGCTCTGCATTAGTTCAATTTTCTGTGTTCACTGACTTCAAGTTTATTCTCATCAATTCCTTCTTCTATTTTCTCACATTGTTTCTAATTTCTAGAACTATATTTTGTTCATTTTGTTTATATTTATTAATGTATCATTATTATTCAGCCTGTGGGTTTTCTTCTGTACATTATTTTTTAGATGTTCTGTAACATAAATTTTTATGTCTTTCTTGATCTAAGTTGCTTATGCTAGTTTTAAAATTTCCACGTGGAAATGTTTTCTTTTTGAATTTTTATTATTAACTTCCTATGTAACTGCATTCTGGAACATGTACAGTTTGTACTTTTGAAATTTATTGAGTTTTATTCAGGCCTAATATACGGTCAGTTTTTTAGTTTTTCCATATCTAAAAAAAGGATATTAATTGTTTCCAGGCTATAAGCTATGATAATCAATTAGCTCTATCAAATTATTACTGGTAGTTATGTTCATTTTGTTGTCTGCTTTATGTGTCTATCATGAGCTAAGACAGACCAATAAAAGTTTCCTATTGATATGTTTCTTCTTATTTTTCACAGTATTCCTTATAGTAAATTTTCTGCAGTTTATTTGGTACAGAAGTAGTCCTAACCATTTATCTTTATTACCTAACGCACTTATCAGCATTTTAAAGCATCATTCTTTTTGTTTTTTTAAAACTTACGGTCTTGGATGAATGGATAAAGATGTGGTACATATATACAATGGAATACTACTCAGCCATAAAAAGAATGAAATAATGCCATTTGCAGCAACATGGATGCAACTAGAGATTATCATACTAAGTGAAATAAGTCAGAAAGAGAAAGACAAATACCATATGATATCACTTATATGTGGAATCTAAACTATGGCACAAATGAACTTATTTACCAAACAGAAACAGACTCACAGACACAGAGAAGAGGCTTGTGGTTGCCAAGGGGGAGGAGGGGGGGAGAGGGGTGCGCTGGGAGTTTGGGGTTAGCAGATGCAAACTATTACGGTTAGAATAGATAAACAACAAGGCCTACTATATAGCACAGGGAACTATGTCCAATCTCCTGGGATAAACCATAATGGAAAAGAATATTAAAAAAAGAATGTATAGTTAAAATAAATAAATAAATAAACAGCAAAAAAAAAGAATGTATATATGTGTATAACTGAATCACTTTGCTATATAGCAGAGATTATCACAACACTGTAAATCAACTATACTTCAATAAAAAAATAAAGCTCACTGTCTTGAATTTTATAGTACCTGATATTAACAAATAGCCTTTTTTCTTTCTTTTAAACTGCATTGATATGGCTTTACTTAAATAATGTTTAAAATTTCTCTGGGTCAAAAGCTTCCCATCTATAAAGTGAAAATGTTGGAATAAATATTCTCTTAAATTCTCTTTTAAGAGTTAATCATTCTCAATAGAAAAGGGGACAGCTAGGAAAATGATGAGATTCTTTCATGAATCCTGAATTTTTTGACAGACTGTAAAAATACAGTTTTTTCTAACAGGAAATTTTGCTTTTCTAATTATCATATGTTTATTTACTACCTAGAATCCAGTTAGTCGTTTGCCATTGGTAGTTCACTATTTCAGGTAACATTACCTATTCCATATCAGGTTTTTGAGGAGATATAATATTCAGCAATTTTTGCTATTAACTTTCTTATCTTGATGAATGGCAACACTAACACCTTTTCTGAAAAATGGAACTGTAGCATAAGTTTGCTTTGTTTGTTTTGCGGTACGTGGGCCTCTCACTGTTGTGGCCTCTCCCGTTGCGGAGCACAGGCTCCGGACGCGCAGGCTCAGCGGCCATGGCTCACGGGCCCAGCCGCTCCGCGGCATGCGGGATCTTCCCGGACCAGGGCACGAACCCGTGTCCCCTGCATCAGCAGGTGGAGTCTTAACCACTGCACCACCAGGGAAGCCCTGTAGCATAAGTTTTGATTCCTACCTCTTCTTCAACACCTAGGTACAATGTGTCAACAAGTTCATTTGACTCAGTCTCACCAATACCTCCTAAGTCTCAACTCTTCTATTTCCCCTATATGTTAAAGTAGTGGAACAGGAGAATGAAACAATTGAAACTTTTTTTTCTGATAGCTCAGAGACTATTTGAGGGTCTCATAGTAGTTGAGGTTTTCATTATGAATATTAACTGCCACTGAAGAGAATGAGAAAATAATTCTTATTTGAGCCTTGGAGTTATGGTTTTTTATTCAATAAGTTACCAACTTACTAGATGTGCCCAGCACTGGTTTAGAGCCTAAGGATATAGCTGTAAGACAGACATAAGTTCTGGTCCTCCTGTAACTTACATACTAGTTGAGGGAAACAAATGAAAACATCAACATGTAAATAGGTAAGATAGAATAGGATAGTGTAGTTGGTTGATCTTATGTGTCAACTTGACTGGGTCGCAGGTTGCCCAGACATTTGGCTGAACATTACTCTGGGTGTGTCTGTGAGGGTATTTCTACATGAGATTAACATTTGGGTCAGTAAAGTGATTAAAGCAAATCGTCCTCCCTAATATGGGTAGGCCTAATATGGGTAGGAACAGGTCTTCCAATCAATCGAAGACCTGAATAGAACTGAGTAAGAGGGAGCTGTTTGAGTTGGGACTTTAGTCTTTTCTGGTAGCTTTACTAGCATGTTCAAAGTTCCCCAGGGATAAACTTTGTCTGTTCCAAGTGTGGAAAAAGCTAGTATCACTGAAAGACAGTGAATGAGGGAGGGTGTAGCAAAAGATAATGGTAAAGACATAGGAAGAAGGCATATCATGAAGGGTTCTGTAAAGGACAATAAGAAACCTGGATTTTATTCCAAGTGTAATGGGAAGCCATTAGATGATTTTAAGCAGAGAAGTTAACACCTCAGGTTTTTAAATTATCACTTCAGTTGTTCTCTGGAGAATGGACTACAGATGGTTAAGAATGGATGCAGGGAGATTAACAGGCACTTACTGAAGTACTTCCAGGTAAGAGATGATACGGCCTGGGTTACAAGAGCCATGGAAATGTTGACAAGTGATCAGATTTGAGATATGATGAAAAACTGGACTAATCTAATGATTATTTTAGAAAATCATTTTATTTGCATTTCATTAATCATGAGTGAGGCTGAGGTCATACAGGACTGTGGTTAAGTTTACAGGCTTCACAGTTACACCACCTGGGACTAAATCCTGATTCTACTACATCCTTTACCTATGACCTTGAGCAAATTTCTTAATCTTTCTATGCTTGTTTCTTAACTCCTGAAAAAAAAAATGAAGATTCTTTATGAAGTCTATATGAGGTAATCGATGTAAAACTTTAACAATAGAGATTAGTTTTTATTATTATTTACAATTTTTATCAGGCATTTGTTCTTACTTTTTCAACTGTGGATTTCTTTTTCATGTCCTATATGCAGTTTTCTATTGGATTTTAATTTGGTTTGTAAATATGTATTTAAACACCAGATTGGGTCTGCCATATGTATTACTAAGATTATTGTCAAGTTTTGCCAATTTACTTTATGGTGATTGTATCAATAGGAGAATATAATTTTTATGTACTCAAATTTAGTTGAGCTTCTTTTTTTACTGCCTATGAGTTTGATATTATGCCAAAAAACCAGCTAGTGACTGCAGAAGATACACTCAAGATGGTTGTCTTGCAGTAATCAGAACTCTCATACACTGTTAAGAGTACAATTTTGGACAATCACTTTGGAAAACTGTTTGGCAGTATCAATAAAAGGTAATCTTAAACATAACTTATGACTCAGAAATTCTACTTTGGTAGAAAGAAATATGTACATATGTGCAACAAAAACCTACAAGAAAATTCATAGGAACAATATTTTAATTGTTCCCAAATAAAAGCTACCTAAATGCCTATCAGTAATAGAATGGATACATAAAATTATGGTTTATTCACATTAATTAAATAATATACAGTAGTAAGGTTAAGTAAACTACTTACATGCAATGATTCAACATGAATCTGACAAACAAAATATTAAGTAAAAGAAGTCAGACACAAAGTATATAGGTTACATAAAGTTTAAAAATAGGCATAAATAATCTATAGTGATATAATCTGAACAGTGGTTACCCCTGGGGTGAGGGTAATAACTGAGAAAGATGCAGGAGTCTAATGGGTGTTAGTGTAATATTCCATTTCTTGATCCAGTGCTTATGCTGGTTAAACACGTATTCACTTTGAAAATTAACTGAGGAAAAAACTAGAGATACAGAGAAGCTGCTAGATAGGGGCACCTGGTCAAAGAAAGGCATATCTCAGTATGGCAAAGCTCTGAGCTAAGGGTAAAAAGGCAGCAAAGTGAGATTTGTTCAGTAGCTAAGAGTGCAGGATAAATCTGAAAGAGAAAGATTCCAAAAGAAGTCTGAAGAAAAAGGATGAAGTTCTGAGGAAAAGGAAATGGCCTTGAAGAGGAGACAGGCATTACTTATTCTAAGAGTAAAATGAAGAAGAAATAAGGAACCATGGATTCAATTCATTAAAACCACAAACATTCACAAAAACCACATATACCAGGCATTGTTCTAGGGGCTGGAGATACAGCAGTAAACCAAGTAAAGCATACTCTTTGTTCACATTCTAGTGGACTGAAATTATAAGAATTTACCATAAATGATTACTTCAGACTGTGGCTGAATCTCAGCAAACACACATGGAAAAAGATAATTATACAGGGTCATTTGAAAGACACATCCCATCTATTTCTTCAGATATTCTAGTTTTTTAAAAAATAAGGTATGAAAGCATAGAATAATGTGGTAAAATGCATTAATCTTAAGTGTACAAACGGAGACATTTTTATACATTTATGTATTTGTGTACCTACCACTCAGGACAAAATACAGAACATTTTCAGCATACTAGAAGATTCCCTCATGTTCCTTCCCAGTAAATACCCCTTCAGGGGTAACCACTATTTTCTATCACTGAGATTCGTTTTCTAACTTCATATATATGGAATCACGTAGAATGTATTCTCATTTCTGACTTCTCTTATGACACATGTTTGTGAGATTATCTATGTTGTTATAAATAGCAGTAATCTGCTTTGGGGAGTGTGTGTGTGTGTGTGTGTGTGTGTGTGTGTGTGTGTGTGTGTGTGTTTATGTGTATAGTGTCCAACTGCATGAAATACTATAATTTATTCCATTTTCTGTTGATGTTGATTTGCGTTCTTTCCAATGCTGGGCTATTTTGACATATATTCTTTGCCTTATCCTCGATCAAAACAGACCATCAGTGGGGAGTTCCCTGGTAGTCTAGTGGTTAGGATTCGGCACTTTCACTGCCATGGCCCAGATTTAACCCCTGGTTGGGGAACTGAGATTCTGCAAGCCGTGTGGCATGGCCAAGACTTTAAAATTATTTAAAAAAAAAAAAAAAAAAAAACCCCCAGAAAAGCTGGGTTTACCAACTATGGGAAGTAGGCCAAGACTTAAAATTTATAAAAAAAAAAAAAAAAAAAAGACCACCAGAAAAGCTGGGTTTACCAACTATGGGAAGTCTCGCTACAATGTATTCATTGATCTAGGTGCCAATGAAAAACTTACTTCTGCTAATAAATGTTCATTTTTATCCTTATGGACAATGCAAAGTATGTAATGAATTTCTGCCCTTGTTTACCTATTATAATGAAATTCAAAATTGAAGCCCAACTTTAATCTCTCTGAATGAAAGCATCTCTGCATAATCATATTTTAACTCTTTCCTGGTCTTAATCTTCCAACTCTGTTTCCTCTGAAAATATGTTTTATCTGTATAGGATTTTCCAATTTAGCGTATGGATTACTGCAATTCCCTTAAACTGCACTGTAAAATAAGGCAGGGAACAAATATACTACTTAAAATTTACCTGCAACTCAGTCATTTCCTTTTCTTTCTGGGAGTGGACTGGGCCTGAGAAGGCAGAGCTGGAGAAGAGAATAAAAGCCATTAAACAAGGTTTGTTTTGCAGTTTCAGAAATCTGCACCCACAAGGTAGATTAAAGGTCACTCTATAGCAAAATGATACTTGGAGCCATCAGAAAGGCCAAGAATATACATTCCCCAGGTATAAAGATGACTACTACATCATGTGGCGCTTACGCATATGGTGAACAGGAATAGGAGTACATGTGTAGGAGATGCCCCATGAATTTATCAACAGCTCTGTATCAGAGAATAAACAGTTCACGTGGGGCAGAAAGACACAGAGCTTCACGAAAGCACATCACCAAGAAAATTATGAAACTGACAACACACCTAAGGTATTTTAATGCATTGAGGCTTTTAAAAGAAATATTTTAACTACAAACTAAATGGGAATTTAACTAAAATGGTGACGATTTTATATTTTGAGAAAAGAGTCAGGAGAAGTTTGTGTGTGTGAGTGATGTGTATCAGAGGTACTGGTGGTGGTAAGAACGTTTAATTCTTATTTTCCATAGTATAAAAAATCTAAATCTGAAAAGTGTCAAATAATAGCAGGATAAACATATGATTTGGAAAAACGGAGTAAACAAAAGAAGGCACAGTTAAGAGTTGAAAGTGATTCTTTCTGGGGACAGGAATTAGAGACGGGGAGAAAAAAGGAACAGGGTATAGTTTTTCTTATTCTTATTACAAGTCTAGTAGCACTATTTGATTTTTTTAAAAACAATTAACATATTATTTTGCCCAGATACAAACTGAATCATAAAACAATGTACTATGTACGATTAATAATATTATGTATTATGTAATATTCATAATATAATGTACATGCTTATAAGTATGGGGTAAATAATGCATGATTATAAGTATAATGTAGTATGCACTATCAACAGGTTAATGCAGGGGTCCCCACATCCCCAGCGGTCTGCGGCCTGTTAGGAACCAGGCCACACAGCAGGAGGTGAGTAGCGCCAGAGCAAGGCACTCCCCATCGCTAGCATCACCGCCTGAACCATCACTCGCTGGCATTACGGCCTCAATCATGCCCCCCGCCACAGTGGAAAACCTGTCTTCCAGGAAACTGGTCCCTGGTGCCAAAAAGGTTGGGAACCTCTGGGTTAACATACACTCTTATAAGCATGGGGTAATTAATTAATGCACGGTTATACATATAATGTATTATGTGTGGCAGCGGTTCCCAACCTTTCTGGCACCAAGGACCGGTTCTGTGGAAGAAAATTTTTCCACGGATGGTGGCGGGGTGGGGGATGGTTCAGGCGGTAATGCGAGCAATGGGGAGTGGTAGATGAAGCTTTGCTTGCTTGCCCACTGCTCACCTCCTGCTGTGCAGCCTGGTTCCTAACAGGCCACAGACCAGTACTGGTCCGCAGCCCGGGGGTTGGGGACCCCTGATTTATATATAATATATATGCAATTCCAGGACACCGAAATCAAACAACTCTCATATCAACACAACGAGGTCTATATTATGGACAATGCTCAGAAATTTGTGGATCAAATCATAGTTTTATACCCATTTTAGTACCACTAAAATACTTTGAAAAATGATCTGCATCAATATTATAAATTCATTAAGAAGCTAAACAGCATTAACCTTTTAAGTTAAAGACTGGGAGTTAGGGGGACTTCCCTGGTGGCACAGTGGTTAATTATCCACCTGCCAATGAAGGGGACGTGGGTTCGATCCCTGGTCTGGGAAGATCCCACATGCTGTGGAGCAACTAAGCCCCTGCGCCACAAGTACGGAAGCCCGCACACCTAGAGCCCGTGCTCCTCAACAAGAGAAGCCACCACAATGAGAAGCCCACGCACCACAACAAAAAGTAGCCCCCACTTGCCTCAACTAGAGAAAGCCTCGAGCAACAACAAAGACCCAATGCAGCCAATAAATAAATAAATAAAAATACATTAAGAAAAAAAAAAAGACTGGGAGTTAAAACTCCCCTTAATGATATGCTACAACTGGATACAGCAACATGATTTATTATTATTCTATCAATAATTCTACTCCTATTTATTATATTCCAACTAAAAATTTCAAAATATACTATTCAAACCCAGAGTTGAGGTCTACCAAAATACAAAAACAACCTACCCCTTGAGAAACAAAATGAACGAAAATCTATTTGCCTCTTTCATTATCCCAACAATAGGACTTCCTATCATTATCTTAATTATCATATTCCCGAGCATTTTACTCCCAACACCTAATCAACTAATCAATAATCGTATAATTTCTATTCAACAATGACTAGTTCAGCTAACACTGAAACAAATAATAGTTATTCACAATCACAAAGGACAAACCTGAGCACTAATACTAATATCACCCATCTTATTTATTGGATCAACAAATCTACTAGGGGGCTTCCCTGGTGGCGCAGTGGTTGAGAGTCCACCTGCCGATGCTGGGGACGCGGGTTCTTGCCCCGGTCTGGGAAGATCCCACATGCCGCGGAGCGGCTGGGCCCGTGAGACATGGCCGCTGAGCCTGCGCGTCCGGAGCCTGTGCTCCGCAACGGGAGAGGCCACAACAGCGAGAGGCCCGTACCGCAAAAGAAAACAAACAAACAAAAAAACAAATCTATTAGGACTATTACCACATTCATTTACACCTACTACACAACTCAATAAATCTAGGAATAGCAATTCCCCTAAGGGCAGGAACTGTAATTACAGGCTTTTGTCATAAAACAAAAGCATCCTTAGCTCATTTTCTACCACAAGGAGCACCAGTTCCTCTTATTCCTATACTAGTAATCATCGAAACTATTAACTTATTCATTCTCAACCAACAGCTTTAGCGGTACAGTCAACAGCTAACATCACAGCAGCACATCTATTATTCATTTAATTGGAGGAGTGACTCTAGCACTGCTGAATATTAGCACCACCACAGCCCTCATTACATTTATTATCCTTGTATTACTTACTATCCTCGAAATCGCCATTGCCATAATTCAAACTTATGCGTTTACCTTACTAGTAAGTCTTTATCTACATGACAATACACAATGACCCACCAAACCTATGCATATCACATAGTAAATCCCAGTCCCTCACCCCTTATAGGAGCTCTCTCAGCCCTTCTAATAATATCAGGCCTAATTACATGATTTCACTTCAATTCAACACTATTATCACTAGGCCTTAACAACGTATTAATGATGATGAGACATCCGAGAAATCATTTCCCAAGGCCATTATACATCAATTGTTCAAAAAGGACTTCGATATGGAATAATCTTATTATTTCAGAAGTCTTCTTTTTTACTGGCTTTTTTTGAGCCTTCTATCACTCAAGCCTTACCCCTACACCTGAACTAGGTGGATGCTGACCACCAACAGCCATCCGTCCCCTAAATCCATTAGAAGTAACACTTCTTAATACCTCTGTATTAAGGGTATCCATTACTTGAGCCCACCACAGCCTCATAGAAGGAAACTGCAAACACATACTCTAAGCTCTTATTACAATTGCCCTAGGCTTTCATTTTACAAGTCTACAGGCCTTAGAATACTATGAAACATCCTTTACAATTTCAAATGGATCAACTTTCTTCATAGCTACAGTATTC
This sequence comes from Neophocaena asiaeorientalis asiaeorientalis, assembly GCF_003031525.2. Classification (NCBI taxonomy): domain Eukaryota; kingdom Metazoa; phylum Chordata; class Mammalia; order Artiodactyla; family Phocoenidae; genus Neophocaena; species Neophocaena asiaeorientalis. The sequence continues at coordinate 6,530,290 of NW_020185321.1, forward strand.
CACAGACTACATGTAATTATGGCTCTACTTTCCTTATCATTTGCTTCTTACATCAATTAAAATATCACTTCTCATCTAACCATCATTGTGGCTTCGAAGCTGCTGCCTGATATTGACATTTTGTAGATGTAGTATGACTATTCCTTCACATATTCATTTATTGATGAGGATCTTATTCTTTTAGTATTAAACAGTACAGTTGACTTCCAATCAATTAGTTTCAGTATAATCCCAAAAAGAATAATAAATCTAATACTGACATTAATTACAAACATAGCACTAGCCTAACTAGTTGTATTAATTGCACTCTGACTTCCCCAATTAAATATTTACACAGAAAAAAACAAGTTCTTATGAATGTGGGTTTGACCCTATAGGACCAACACATGTATCATTTTCCACAAAATTTTTCTTAGTAGCCATTATATTCCTTCTTTTCGACTTAGAAATTGCTCTCCTTTTACCCTTACCCTGAGCATCTCAGACAAATAATCTGAAAACAACACTCATTATAGCTTTATTCCTAATTTTATTACAAGCAACAGCCTAGCCTAACCAAAAAGGACTAGAATGAACTGAATATGGTAGTCAGTTTAAACTAAATTATTTTGACTTGCTAGATTATGATTAAGTTCATTACCAAGTGCCTTTAGTTTATATAAATATTATTATAGCATTCACAGTATCTCTTGTAGGATTATTAATATATCGATCTCACCTAATATCTTCACTATTATGCCTATAAGGCATAATACTATCACTATTCATTATAGCAACCCTGATCATTCTAAATACACATTCTACCCTAGCCAGCATAATGCCAATTGTTCTGCTAGTATTCACAGCTTTCAAAGCCGCACTCGGACTGTCCTTACTAGTAAGAGTATCAAACATATACGGCACTGATTATGTACAAAATCTTAATCTCCTCCAATGTTAAAAATTATTATTCCTACAATTATACTAACACCACTCACATGACTATCAAAGAACAGCATAATCTGAATTAATACCACAGTCCACAGCTTACTAATTAGTCTCATGAGTCTCTTCTTCTTAATCAATTTAATGACAATAGCCTCAACTTTTCACTAATTTTTTTCCAACTCCTTATCAGCACCATTATTAACTTTAACATGATTCTTCCCATTAATACTAATAGCCAGCCAAGTTCACCTATTCAAACAATCATTAACTCAAAAAGTTATATATTACCATGCTAATTATATTACAAATATTCCTAATTATAACACTCACTGCCATAGAATTAATCTTATTTTATATTTTATTTGAAGCAACACTAGTCCCGACACTTATCATTACCCGGTGGGGTAATCAAACTGAACGACTTAATGCAGGAGTTTATTTCTTATTTTATACACTAGTAGGATCGGTTCCACTCTTAGCAGCACTAGTAGATATTCAAAATATCAAAGGCTCACTAAATTTTCTAATACTTCAATATTGAACACAAGCAATATCCATCTCCTTATCCAACATTTTCATATGACTAGCCTGTATAATAGGCTTTATAGTAAAATACCCCTTACAGCCTTCACCTTTGATTACCTAAAGCATATGTAGACGCCCCCATTGCAGGATCCATAGTCCTTGCAGCCATACTACTAAAACTCGGAGGCTATGGTATACTATGAATTACAACAATACGAAACCCATTAACAGATTTCATAGCATACCCTTTTCTCATATTCTCCTTATGAGGAATAATCATAACGAGTTCAATTTGTCTACACCAAACAGACTTAAAGTCACTTATCACATAGTATTCTGTCGGTCACATAGCACTTGTTTTCGTAGCCATTCTTATCCAAACACCTTGAAGTTGTATAGGAGCCACCGCTCTAATAATTGCCCACGGCCTCACATCATTCATATCATTCTGCCTCACAAATTCAAATTACTAACAAGTTTACAGCCGAATGATAATTCTAGCCAGAGGTCTACAAACATTCCTCCCATTAATAGCAACAGTGATGACTACTAGCAAGCCTAACAAACCTAGCTCTACCCCCAACTATTAAGCTAATTGGAGAACTATTTGTAGTAGTATCATCCTTCTCATGGTCAAATGTCACCATTATCCTAATAGGAATTACTATAGTAATTACTGCCTTATACTCTCTATATATGTTAATCATAGCACAGCAAGGCAAATATACAAACTCGATCAATAATATTAAGCCATCATCCATACGAGAAAATGGTCTCATAACTCTTCACATTTTCCCTCTCTTACTCCTATCGTTAAGTCCCAAAATCATTTTACGGCCCTTGTACTGTAAATATAGTTTTAAAAAACACTAGATTGTGAATCTAGTAACGGAAGACTAAACCTTCTTGTTTACCAAAAAAGTAGGCAAGAACTGCTAATTCATGCCTCCATATCTAATAGTATGGCTTTTTCAAGCTTTTAAAGGATAGTATTGATCCATTGGTGTTAGGAACCAAAAAGTTGGTGCAACTCAAAAGAGAAGTAATAAACTTATTTACCTCTTTCACACTAGTTACACTAGTTATACTAACAACGCCAATCGTAATAACAAACAGCAACATCTACAGAAGTAACATCTACCGACCCTATGTCAAACCACTCTTTCATATGCTTTTAGCACCAGCTTAATTCCAACAATAATATTCACTCACACAGGACAAGAAAGAATTATCTCAAGCTGACATTGAATTACTATCCAAACCCTTAAATTATCACTTACCTTCAAACAGACTCTTTCTCAATAATATCTGTGCCAGTAGCATTATCTGTCACGTGATCGATTATAGAATTTTCAATCTGATATAGGCACTCAGATCCTAACATCAATCGATTCTTTAAATACTCCTTTTTCTTATCACAATACTAATCCTTATCACTGCTAACAATCTTTTCCAGCTTTTCATTGGATCAGAAGGAGTTGGAATGATATCTTTTCTACTTATCGGGTGACAACATGGATGAGCAGAGGCAAATACAGCCGCTCTCCAACCAGTCTTATATAATCGCATTGGAGATACTGGATTTATTATTATCAGTAGCATGATTCCCATGTAACTTAAATGCATGAGACCTGCAATCAATATTTATACTTAACCTAAATCACCCAAACCTGCCTCTAACAGGACTTGTATTGGCCACAACTGAAAAATCCGCCCAATTTGGCATCACAAATGACTTCCCCCAGCAATAGAAGGCCCTACCCCCACCTCGGCCCTACTCCACTCAAGGAGAGTTGTAGCAGGTATTTTTTTTATAGTTGTTTTCTTTTTTTTTTGGCTGTGTTGGGTCTTCGTTTCTGTGCGAGGGCTTTCTCTAGTTGTGGCAGGCGGTGGCCACTCTTCATCGCGGTGCACGGGCCCCTCACTATCGCGGCCTCTCTTGCTGCGGAGCACAGGCTCCAGACGCGCAGGCTCAGTAGTTATGGCTCACGGGCCTAGTTGCTCCGCGGCATGTGGGATCTTCCCAGACCAGGGCTCGAACCCGTGTCCCCTGCATCAGCAGGCAGATTCTCAACCACTGTGCCACCAGGTACTTTTCTACTTACCCGCTTTTACCCTTTAACAGAGAATAATAAATTTACCCAAACAATAATATTATGTATCGGAGCAATTACCACATGATTTACAGCAGTATGCACTCTTACCCAAAATGACATTTAAAAATTGTTGCCATCTCTACTTCATGCCAATTAGGCCTTATAATAGTAACAATCAGTATTAACCAGCCTTACCTAGCATTTCTCCATAATTGCACACATGCCTTTTTCAAGGCCATACTATTTACATGCTCTAGATCCATTATTCATAGCCTAAATGATGAGCAAGACATTCAGTAGACAGGTTTATTTAAAGCAATACCTTTTACCACAACAGCCCTCATTACTGAAGTCTCGCACTGACAGGAATACACTTCCTCACAGGATTCTACTCTAAAGACCTAATCATCAAAATCGCTAACATGTCATATACCAATACCTGAGCCCTACTAATAACTCTCGTCACCACATCCCTTACAGTTGTCTGTATCACTCACATCATTCTCTTGCACTATTAGGACAAACTTTTCCACTTTAATTCTAATTAATGAAAACAACCCACTCCTAATCAATTCTATTAAATGTTTACTAACTGGAAGTATTTTTGCTGGATTTCTTATCTCCAACAATATTCCCCCAACAACAATTCCACAAATAACTATACCTTATTATTTGAAACTAACTGCCCTTGCTGTAACCATCTGGCACTGAAATCAGCCTCACTACACAAAACTTAAAATTTAAGTACCCTTCAAATTTTCCAACCCCTTAGGGTATTTCTCCATTATTATACACAACTTCCCAACATACTTAAATTTATCAGCAAGCCAAAAATCACATCAGCCTTCCTAGATTTAATCTGACTAGAAAGTATCTACCCAAAACTACTTCCCTTATTCAAATAAAAATTTCTATGCTAGTATCAGACCAAAAAGGCCTAATCAAACTATATTTTCTTTCATTCCTCATTACCCTCACCCTAAGCACAATTCCGTTCAATTACCACGAGTAACCTCTATAATAACCACAACACCAATAAGCAATGATCAACGGGTAACAATTACTAATCAAGTACCAGAGCAATGATCAACGGGTAACAATTACTAATCAAGTACCAGAGCAATGATCAACGGGTAACAATTACTAATCAAGTACCAGAGCAATGATCAACGGGTAACAATTACTAATCAAGTACCAGAGCTATACAATGTCACAATTCCTATAGCCTCTTCACTAAAAAAAACCCAAAATCACCCGTATCATAAATTACCCAATCCCCTAGTCCATTAAACTTAAATACAATCTCCACTTCTTCATCCTTTAAAACAGGGGTCCGCAACCCCCAGGCCACGGACTGGTACTGGTCCACGGCCTGTTAGGGACAGGGCAGCACGGCAGGAGGTGAGTAGTAAGCAAGTGAGGGAAACTTCATCTGCTCCTCCCCATCGCTCGCATTACAACCTGAACCATCCCCCACCCCCTTACCCCCCCGACTATTTTTTCATAGAAGAAAAAATGTCTTCTATGAAACTGGTACCTGGTGCAAAAAAGGTTGGGGACCGCTGCTTTAAAACATAGAAGACTATTGAAAATTCTATCAACCCTGAAAGAAATATACCTAGAATGGTCTTACTAGAAACTCAAACTTCAGGATACTGCTCAGTAGCCATAGCTGTCATATAACCAAATACTACCAACATTCCCCCTAAATAAATCAAAAATGCTATTAGACCCCAAAACGAACCACCAAAATTCAACACAATCCCACAACCAAAATCACCACCTACAATCAACCCAAGTCCACCATAAATAGGTTTTTAAAAAATTTATTTATTTTATTTATTTTTGGCTGTTTTGGGTCTTTGTTGCTGTGCACGGGCTTTCTCTAGTTGTGGCGAGTGGGGGCTACTCTTCGTTGCAGTGTGCAAGCTTCCCATTGCGGTGGCTTCTCTTGTTGCGGAGCATGGGCTCTAGGCACGCAGGCTTCAGTAGTTGTGGCTCACAGGCTCTAGAGTGCAGGCTCAGTAGTTGTGGTGCACAGGCTTAGTTGATCCACGGCATGTGGGATCTTCCCAGACCCGTGCTCAAACCCACATCCCCTGAATTGGCAGGCAGATTCTCAACCACTGAGCCACCAGGGAAGCCCTAGGTGAAGGTTTTGAAGGAAAACCCACAAGACTAATTACAAAAATAGTACTTAAAATAAATACAATGTATGTTATCATTATTCTTACATGGAATCTAACTATAGCCAATAACATGAAAAATCACTGTATTTCAACCATAAGAATACTTAATAACCAACATCTGAAAATTATCCATTAACAAAAATTAACAATTCATTTATCGATCTCCCAGCTCCATCAAACATTTCATCATGATGAAATTTTGGTTCCCTACTGGGCATTTATTTTTGGTTTTTTTTCCGGGGTTTTTTTGGCCCCACCACAAAAAGATCCCCGCCCTGGCTTGCAGGGATCTTAGTTCCCTAACCAGGGATTGAACCTGGGCCCTCAGCAGTGAGAGCACAAGAGTCCTAACCACTGGACCACCAGGGAACTCCCTAGTTCTACAAATCTTGACAGGCTTATTCTAGCAATACATTATACATCAGATACAATAACCACTTTTTAATCAGTAACACGTATACAAGATGTAAACTATGGATGAACTATCCGAAATCTACATGCAAATGGAGCCTCCATCTTTTTTATTTGCCTATTTATTCATGTAGGACAAGGATTATACTATGGATCCTACACCTTTTAAAAATATTTACTTATTTTCTTCCTTTTTAATTTTTTTGGCTGCATCGGGTCTTAGCTGCGGCACGCGGGATCTTCACTGAGGCATGCAGGATCTTTTGTTACACGGCGCGTGGGCTCTTCGTTGTAGTGCTTAGGCTTCTCTCTAGTTGTGGTGTGTGGGTTTTCTCTCTCTAGTTGGGACGTGTGGGCTCCAGGGCGCACGGGCTCTGTAGTTGTGGCCCTCGGGTGAGCACGTGGGCTCGTAGTTTGTGGCACGTGGGCTCTCTCATTGAAGCACGTGAGCTCAGTAGTTATGGCAAAAGAGCTTAGTTACCCCATGGCATGTGGGATCTTAGTTCCCCGACCAGGGATCGAACCCATGTCCCCTGCATTGGAAGGTGGATTCTTTACCACTGGACCACCAGGGGAGTCCCAAATCCTATACCTTTTCAGAAACATGGAACACTGGAATCATCTTATTATTTACAGTCAGAGCTACAGCATTCATGGGCTATGTCTTACCTTGAGGACAAATATTCTGAGGAGCTACAGTTAATACCGTTCTCCTCTCAGCAATCCCATGTATCCGCACAAGCCTCGTCAAATGAATCTGAGGTGGCTTTTCAGTAGATAAAGCAACTCTTACACGATTCTTCGCCTTCCATTTTATCCTCCCATTTATAATTGCAGCACTAGCAGCTGTCTACTTACTATTCCTCTACAAGACAGGCTCCAATAATCCTACAGGAATCTCATCTGATATAGACAAAATTACATTTCACCCCTACTGTACAATCAAAGACATCCTAGGTGCCTTGTTACTAATTTTAATACTAATAATATTAGTGCTATTTTCACCCAACCTACTAGGAGACCCAGACAACTACACTCCAGCAAACCCTCTCAACACACCACCTCATATCAAGCCAGGGTGGTATTTTCTATTTGCACATGTAATTCTACAATAAATTCCTAATAAACTAGAAGGAGTATTAGTCCTAATCTTTTCTATCTTAATTCTAGCATTTATCCCATTCAAACAACAAAGCATAACATTTCCACCTCTCAGCCAGTGCCTATTTTGAGTACTAGAAGCAGACCAATTAATACTAACATGAAGTGGAGGACAACCCGCAGAACACCACTTCATTATGGTATTTGTCTTTCTGTTTCTGACTTAGTTCACTTCACATGCTAATCTCTAAGTCTACCCATGTTGCTGCATTTCCATTTATTTTTAATTTATTTTCTTTCATCATGTTTTTTTTTCATTTTCAGCATACAGTGCCTGTACATACTTTGAGAGATTTATTAAGTATTGTATTTTGGGGGTGCTAATAAAATGGCATTTAAAATTTTACTTCAGCAGCAACATGGATGCAACTAGAGAGTGTCATTCTAAGTGAAGTCAGAAAAAGAAAGGCAAATACCATATGATATCACTTATATGTGGAATCTAAAATATGATACAAGTGAACCTATCTATGAAACAGAAACAGTCTCACAGACATAGATAACAGACTTGTGGTAGCCAAGCAGGAGGGGCAGGGGGAGAGATGGAGTGGGAGGTTGGGGTTAGCAGATGTAATCTATTATATACAGAAAGGATAAACAACAACGTCCTACTATATATATAACACAGGGAACTTTATTCAATAGCCTATGATAAACCATAGTGGAAAAGAATATTAAAAATGTACATATGGGCCTCCCTGGTGGCGCAGTGGTTGAGAGTCCGCCTGCCGATGCAGGGGACACGGGTTCGTGCCCCGGTCCGGGAGGATCCCACATGCCGCGGAGCGGCTGGGCCCATGAGCCATGGCTGCTGAGCCTGCGCGTCCGGAGCCTGTGCTCCGCAATGGGAGAGGCCACAACAGTGAGAGGCCCGCGTACCAGAAAAATAAAGAAATAAATAAAGACAGGGTAAGAGGGGTGGAGTTGTGTGATCAGCTTGTGCACCTTCTTCTGATTCGTTGGTGGTGAGGTAATCAGGAGTCAATATCATCAATCTGGTTCCAACCCACCTGGGGTCAACTCGCTCATGGTCAAGCAGCAGTTAACTTTTTCCACCTGATGGGGGTTTCACTATCTGCCAAACAACTCAAGGATGGCTCAGAATATTAACTACAGACCTTATGGAGGAACTAAAGATCTTTAACTTTGTTTAATGGCTAAGCTATCATCGTTTCAAATTGCTTGACTGCTTTCCTTTGTTTCTGAATTTTCTCACTTCTCTGATTAAATTTGCTCTTTGGAACGCCCCCCCCCAAAATCTGCATCTACCTTCAAATAATATGACACTGCTTCACTTGTAGTATAAAGACCACAACAACATATTCCAAATTCCTCCCATCCCTTGTGCTACATTCGTCATATATTTCACTTTTACCTATGCCATAAACATACAATATTTACTTTAGATGATCACGTATCTTTTAGAGCAATTACATATAAGAAAGGAAATGAATTTTATTTGAATTTCACTGATTCCAGTTCCAATGCTCTTCATTTCTTTGTGCAAATCCAAGTTTGATTGATATCATATTCCTTCTGCATCTCCTGTAGAGAAGGTCTATTGGCAGTTTTTTTAAATAAATAAAAATTTATTTATTTATTTATTTATGGCTGTGTTGGGTCTCATTGCTGCACACGGGCTTTCTCTACTTGCAGCGAGCAGGGGCTACTCTTCATTGCGGTGCTCGGACTTCTCATTGCAGTGGCTTCTCTTATTGAGGAGCACAGCCTCTAGGTGCACTGGCTTCAGTAGTTGTGGCTTGTGGGCTCTAGAGTGCAGGCTCAGTAGTTGTGGTGCTCGGGCTTAGTTGCTCCACGGCATGTGGGATCTTCCTGGACCAGGGCTCGAACCCGTGTCCCCTGCATTGACAGGTGAATTCTTAACCACTGCATCACCAGGGAAGCCTGCAATGAGTTTTTGATTGTCTGAAAAAGTATTTTATTTATTTATTTTTGGCTGCATTGGGTCTTCATTTCTGCGTGTGGGCTTTCTCTCGTTGTGGTGTGCAGGCTTCTCATTGCAGTGGCTTCTCTTATTGAGGAGCACAGCCTCTAGGTGCACTGGCTTCAGTAGTTGTGGCTCATGGGGCTCAGTAGTTGTGGCTAGTGGGCTTCAGTAGTTGTGGCTCGCAGGCTCTAGAGCGCAGGCTCAGTAGTTGTGGTGCATGGGTTTAGTTACCCCGCACGGGCTTAGTTGCTCCACAGCATGTGGGATCTTCCCAGACCAGGGATTGAACCCATGTCCCCTGCATTGGCAGGTGGATCCTTAACCACTGCGCCACCAGGGAAGTCCCTGAAAAAGTATTTATTTTTCATTTTTGAAGCATATTTTTGCATGGTATAGAATCCTGTATTGATAGCTTTTTTCTTTCAGTACTTTAAAAATTTGTCTCCATTGTCTTCTTGCTTGCATGATATCTGATGAGAAGTCTGCTGTATGTGATTCTTATCCTTGTCCCTCAGTACGTAAAGTTTCTATTTTCTTGAAGTTGCCTTCAAGATTTTCTTCCTTATCTTTCTTTTTCAGAAGTTTAAATATGATAATACCCAGGGGCATTCTTGGTGGTCCAGTGGTTAAGACTTTGTGCTCCCAATGTAGGGGGCCCAGGTTCGATCCCTGGTCAGGGAACTAGATCCCACCTGCCACAACTAACAGCCTGCATGCTGCAACTAAAAGATCCTGCATGCCGCAACTAAAGATCCTGCGTGCTGTGATGAAGATCCCACATGTGGCAATGAAGATCCCTCATACCACAACTAAGACCCAGAGCAGCCAAATAAATAAATAAATAAATATTTTTTAAAAATATGATATGTCCAAAAGTGTTTTTCATTTTTATTTGTATTTATCCTGCTTGGTGGTCTCTGAGTTTACTGGTTTGGTGTCATTAACTTTGAAAAAGTCTCAGCCATTATTTCTTCAAATATTTTTTCTTCATTCTCTCTCTTAACTGGGATTCCAATTAAGCATATATGAGACATTTTATACTGTCCCATACCTCTTGGATGCTCTATTCTGGCTTTTTTCACCCACTCTTTTTCTCACTGTGTTTCAGTATAGGTAATTTCTATTACTCTAAATTGAAGTTCACTGATTCTTTCTTCAGCTGTGTCCAATCTACTAATGAGTCTATCATAAACGTTATTCACCTCTGCTGTGATTCTGATTTCTAGCATTTCTATTCAACTTTTTCTTATAGTTTCCATCTGTCTGCTGTAATTACCCATGTGATCCATTACATATTAGTCATAATTATTCTAAATTCCTATTGGGTTGCTCCAATATCTATGGTCATATCTGAGTCTGGTTCTGATGATTGCTTTGGCTCTTTGAAGTGTTATTTCTTGCCTTTTCACATACCTTATAATTTTTTGGAAAGCTGGACACCTTGGGTAGTACAGCAAATATAAAGTTAAGTATTTCTTATGCTTACAGATTAGCATGCCTTTCTTTCTGCTAGGTTTTTTTGTTTTGTGTTTTTTGGTTTTTTTCCAGTATGCGGGCCTCTCACTGTTGTGGCCTCTCCCGTTGTGGAGCACAGGCTCCAGACGCGCAGGCTCAGCGGCCATGGCTCACGGGCCTAGCTGCTCCGCAGCATGTGGGATCTTCCCAGACCGGGGCACGAACCCGTGTCCCCTGCATCAGCAGGCGGACTCTCAACCACTGTGCCACCAGGGAAGCCCTCTGCTAGGTTTTTAACACGGGGGTTTGAGTCAGCAGATGGGTGGGGTTTAGGTTTTTCATTGCTGTGGTTACCTTCATTGTACCACAGGCTTCAAATTCCTCTAAAGATACCTGTGTTTAAGGTATGGGTTGGTTTGCCAGGCATGTTTACTCAATATATGTTTCTCCCTTGGCAATGAGTATTCCGTCTGTGCTGTTCCCCACAGAGAATCTCTCTTGCAGGTCTCCCAGCTATGTTCCACTATTACTTTTATTTGATGCTTGTTATCCTCATGGGGGGTTGGGCAGTAGGGGTTGGTAGAGAAAAGCAGTCTCTTATATTCTCACTAAGCCTAAGTCTTAGGCAGGCCCCATGTCCCTCAGTCTTGGTTATGTATGTGGCTTTCATGAATGCTCTTGCCTCTCCTCCAGCTGTGTGCTAGGTCTAGCACATATTCCTTCCCCACTCCCAGAGGTAGTGCTTTTTTTTCAGTTCACTTTCTTAAACTGCTATAAGTTTCCACCTGTGCCCTAAGGTAACAGTTTTTGTTGCTTTTTATTATACAAACTAAAGTTTTTATTCTGCAGCAAAGATGGGTCTGTGCTGTTGTTCCCTTTCCCAAAGCAGCACCACAAGGAAAGATATCACAGGGTTCTCCTCCATTTTCACAGTGAGTGTCTGGTGGGATTTCTGGAGGAAAAGCCTAACAGAGATTGAAAACTCCCAAATTTGCAACTCCCTCAGTGGCTTTATACTCTTGCTGGTCCACATTCAACCTTTGACAAGTTGTTAAAAAATTTTAACTGTATCTTCTTACTGGCTTATATGGTGTCTGGCAGTATCCACCCCATATGAGTGAAGGCTCAAGTCTTATACTCTTGCTGGCCCACATTAAACCTTTGATAATTTGTTTAAAAAATTTAACTGTATCTTCTTACTGGCTTATATGGTGTCTGGCAGTATCCACCCCATGTGAGTGAAGGCTCAAGTCCTGTTTCTCCCAGAAGGCATCTGTTTTTCCTCAGATTTCAGGTTAGTTGGTTGTCCTGTGACCTCAGTTCTTTGATGAGTTCAAAAAAAGTTGTTAATCTGCAGTTCGTCCAGTTTTTTCCTTGTTTTAAGGGTGGAGGCAGAGCTCTTTCCATCTATGTCCCTGAGCAAAAACCCAAAGTCCCTCCATTACAATAAACTTTTAAGAATTGCCCCACTTGGAAGGTACACAGCAAAAGTCCCTCAGCTTATTCTGGCATGGGGCCCCAAAATACCTCCCACATGAAGTTAGGATTAAGATGGTATCTTAATGTTAAGTAAATTCGCTATGTTGGAGCTGCTGCGGCGAAGTGTTACAGGCAAAGCAGTAGCAATTGGCAAGGCGTCAGGGAAAAAAGAATAAATTTGGAGAAATTCAAAGTGGACTGACTGGAGAAATACTTTAAAAACAAATTCTCATATTAGATGTTCTATTCATACCAAATGTTATTTTTCTTGTCCCTTTGTGAAGAACTTACTTGAGGCATATCCATTTGTTCAGTTTCTGAACTACTATGCATACTTCCCTCCTGAAATGAGCTCGGATACAGTTAAAAAACATTAACAACTTGGGCATCCGTATCATCATCATCGTCATTATCATCATCTCTGCCTGCTTGAATCCAAATTTTGCCAAAAACTCTAGAATCATTGAGAGCCCCACCCCTGGCTGCATTTCCCAAAGCAATTCTCTAGATAGTTTGAGCTAACTTACATACTGGGGAAATGGCTCCATCACGGATGAGTATTTTCTTTCCACCACCACCCCAAATTTTCCCTAGTCTTCTCTTTCCTTAGTCTTCCCATGTGTCCCTGGATTCCAGGTCCTAACATCCACTTGGCAACATATGTTTAAATCACATGGGAGGGGGGCACAAGTTATGGTTATGCATCTTTTAAAAGAAACACAGTGCACTCACTCCCTTAAAAGCTACTGCATATCATTTCCCCCTACATAGAAACCATTCCCTGATTGCTGATCAGCTGCATCTTTCACTTGACCAATGCCTTCTCATCCTTAAGTCAAATTAAGAACTACTTTATCCAGGGAATTCCCTGGCAGTCCAGTGGTTAGGACTTGGCACCCTCACTGCTGTGGGCCCAGGTTCGATCCCTGGTTGGGGAATTAAGATCCTGCAAGCCATGCAACATGCCAAAAAACAAACAAACAAACAAAAAGACTACTTTATCCCTTGATCAGGATATCCCTCTATTGGATATATCTTACTCCTACATCCCATGAGCTTGCCCAACATTGGCATTTATCATTCTGCCACAGCATTTGCTGATTTGTCTCTCTCCCTAGGACTGTGAATCACTTATGGCAGGGACTACTTATATGGCTTCTTCATGGCCTAGCACAATAATTTACATTTCAAAGGGCACAGTAAAACTTTGTGCAGTGCATTTAAAATAACTATGACTAATATGTTCAGGGCTCTAATGAACAAATTAGGAAAATAGACAGATAATGTAAGGGGAGAAATAAACACTATAAGAAAGAATCAAAAGGAACGCTAGCAATCAAAAATATATCAACAGAGGTGACCTAAATGGGAAGGAAATCCAAAAAAAGAGGGATTATATGTATACATATAGCTGATTCACTCTGCTGTACAGCAGAAACTAACACAACATTGTAAAGCAACTATACTCCAATAAAAATTAATTTAAAAAATACACTAACAGAAATGAAGGCATTCAGGAAGAGGTAAAATTGTCATTGTATGTAGATGACACGATACTCTATATAGAAAACCCTAAAGACTCCACACAAAAAACTATTAGAACTCATAAATGAATTCAGCAAGGTAGCAGGATACAAGAGTAATATACAGAAATGTGTTGCATTTCTTTACACTAACAAAGAAATATCAGAAAGGGAAGGTAAAAAAAAAAAAATCCCATTTAAAATCACATCCAAAAAACAAACCACCTAGTAATGAACCTAACCAAGGAGGTAAAAGATTTATATGCTGAGAACTATAAAACATTGATAAAGGAAACTGAAGAGGATTCAAGGAAAGGGAAAGATAGCCCATGTTCTTGGATTGGAAGAATTAACATAGTTTAAATGGCCATAGTACCCAAAGCAATCTACAGATTTAATGTGTTCCCTATCAAATTACCCATGACATTTTTCACAGAACTAGAACAAATAATCATAAAATTTACATGGAACCACAAAAAAACCAGAATTGCCAAAGCAATCCTGAGGAAAAAGAACAAAGCAGGAGGCATAACCCTCCCAGACTTCAGACAATATTACAAAGCTACAGTAATCAAAACAGCATGGTACTGGCACAAAAACAGACATACAAATCAATGGAACAGAATAAAGAGCCCAGAAATAAACCCACACACCTACAGTCAATTAATCTTTGACAAAGGAGGCAAGAATATACAATGAAGACAAGACGGTCTCTTCAGCAAGTGGTGCTGGGAAAGGTGGACAGCCACATGTAATCAATGAAGCTAGAACACTCCCTTACACCATGTACGAAAATAAACTCAAAATGGCTTAAAGACTTAAATATGACATGACACCATAAAACTCCTAGAAGAGAACATAGGCAAAACATTCTCTGACATAAATCACAGCAATGTTTTCTTAGGTCAGTCTCCCAAGGCAATAGAAATAAAAGCAAAAATAAACAAGTGGGGCCTAATCAAACATAAGATTTTGCACAGCAAAGGAAACTATCAACAAAATAAAAAGCCCACAGACTGGGAGAAAATATTTGCAAATGAAGCAACTGACAAGGGGTTAATCTCCAAAATATACAAACATCTCATGCAACTCTTTGTCAAAAACACAAACAACCTAATCAACCTAATCAAAAAATGGGCAGAAGATCTAAATAGACATTTCTCCAAAGAAGACATACAGATGGCCAAAAAGCACATGAAAAGATGCTCAACATCACTAATTATAAGAGAAATGCAAATCAAAACTACAATGAGGTATCACCTCACACCGGTCAGAATGGCCATCATCAAAAAATCTACAAACAATAAATGCTGGAGAGACTCAACCATGTTAAAAAAAAAAAAAACTAAAAGTAGAGTTGCCATATTACCCAGCAATCCCACTTATGGGCATATATCCAGAAAAGACAAAAACTCTAATTCAAAAAGGTACAGGCACCCCATTGTTCATAGTGGCACACTATTTACAATACCCAAGACATGGAAGCAACCTAAATGTCCATCGGCAGATGAATGGATAAAGAAGATGTGGTGTACATATATATAATATATATATATATATACACAATGGAATATTATTTAGTCATAAAAAAAGAATGAAATAATGCCATTTGCAAAAACATGGATGGACCCAGAGACTATCATACTAAGTGAAGTCAGACAAGGACAAATATTATATATCACATGTGGAATCTAAAAAATAGTACAAATGAATCTATATACAAAACAGAAAA
>NW_020185321.1:6545758-6558643 GCF_003031525.2 Neophocaena asiaeorientalis asiaeorientalis
CCATATTACCCAGCAATCCCACTTATGGGCATATATCCAGAAAAGACAAAAACTCTAATTCAAAAAGGTACAGGCACCCCATTGTTCATAGTGGCACACTATTTACAATACCCAAGACATGGAAGCAACCTAAATGTCCATCGGCAGATGAATGGATAAAGAAGATGTGGTGTACATATATATAATATATATATATATATATACACAATGGAATATTATTTAGTCATAAAAAAAGAATGAAATAATGCCATTTGCAAAAACATGGATGGACCCAGAGACTATCATACTAAGTGAAGTCAGACAAGGACAAATATTATATATCACATGTGGAATCTAAAAAATAGTACAAATGAATCTATATACAAAACAGAAAACAGACTCACAGACATAGAAAACAAACTTATGGTTACTAAAGGGGAGAGGAAGCAAGGGAGGAATAAATTGAGAGTATGGGATGAACAGATGCATATAAAATAAACAACAAGGATTTACTGCATAGCACAGGGGACTATATTCAATATCTTGTAATAAACTATAATGTAAAGTATCAAAAAAAGAATATATATATAACCAAATCACTATGCTGTACACTTGAAACATAATATGGTAAATCAACTATACTTCAACAACAATAAATAAATAAAAGTCCAAAATTTTCCAAAAAATATTTATATGGGAAAAAAGAAGAGGAACCAAGACTGTCTGAAGAAATATCTGATTTTAGGGCTGGAGCGGGAAAACTACAAGATGAGCCTAGAACATCTTGTGCCAGAAATTAAGGAAGTGCTCAAAAACTGATAGGACCATGTTAAAAAGATGTGAAACTGGCTCAAAGAACCTCCCATTGGCCAAATTAGGGGCAATTTGAGCATGAAAATAAATATTTACAGTAATAAATTATAACCTACTGAATAAAATAGAATCCATGAGCTCAACGTGATATAAATCAGTAGGGAGAAAGGAAAGCTCTTCCTTTCCATTATAATGCCAACCAATAAATGTAAAAGGAATAATATAAACATAAAACCACTTATCAACTGGAGAGTGGTTCAGACTGAAGTTGTCAATGGAGGCTAAGAATGGGTAAAGTTTCGATGAGGAACAGGATTTTAGCACCATATTGGAACATTTTCCAACAGTTAGAAGGAAAAATAGAACTTTACAGTGAAGACATCAACATGACTAGATGATCAAGGTTAACATCACCAGTGATGGGACAGAATGACATAATGAGAAAATCAAAGTTTGTCAGGAATACATGCCTGAGTCTAGGCATGAAGAAACATCCAATGGAATCAAGTTGAGTGCCAGCCTACAGAATATAAGGCCTGTATTCTTTTAAACTCTCAAGGACATGATAGACAGAATGACTGAGGAACTGTTCCAGGTTGCAGGAGGCCAAAGAGACATGACAACCAAATGCAAGGTATGAAGGAATCCTGTACCTGAAAACTAAAAAAGACATTTTGGGAGGACTTCCCTGGTGGCGCAGTGGTTAAGACCCCATGCTCCCAATGCAGGGGGCCCAGGTTCAATCCCTGGTCAGGGAACTAGATCCCACATGCATGCCACAACTAAGAGTTCACGTGCCACAACTAAGAAGCCCGCATGCTGCAACTAAGGAGACGGCAAACCACAACTATGGAGCCTGCCAGCTGCAACTACAAAGCCCACCAGCCACAACAAGACCCGGCACAACCAAATAAAAATAAATAAATATATATGTTTTTTAAAGTATGAAGAAAAAGACATTTTGGGGACAATTGGCAAATTTGAACAGGTTCTCTAAATGGCAATGTTGTATCATTGGTTGACTTCCTGACTTATTGGGAGGTCTCTGTTTAGGGAAATACACACTGGAGTATTTAGGGGATGAAGGATCAGGTCTGAAGCTTGTAGTCAAATGGTTCAGAAAAAGACTCATTGTGTGTGTGTGTGTGTGTGTGTGTGTGTGAAAGAAAGAGAGAGATATTAAAAGTTGGTGAATCTGGGTGAAGGCAATAAGGGAGTTTTTTTGTAATGTACTTGCAAATTTTCTGTGAGTTTGAAATTACTCTGAGATCATTTTTTTTAAATTAAAATTGCTTAGTGCTGATGGAACTCTAAAAAAAAAAATGAATGCCTTCAATGGACTCATCAGTAGACTCAACATGACTGAGGAAAAAATCAATGAACTTGAAGACAGGTCAACAGAAACCTCCCAGTGTTCACTTCAGCAGTATATATACTAAAATTGGAATGATATAGAGATGAATAGCATGGCCTCTGCACAAGGATGACATGCAAATTTGTGAAGCGTTTGATATTTTTTAAAATGATGGGGGGGCAGGGATAGAAATGTAAAGCTTTAGAATGCATTCAAACTTTGATTATTATCAACTTAAATTAGACCATTATAAATATAAGTGGGTTATGTCAGTCTTATTGTAACCATTAACCAAAAATTTGCAGTAGATAACAAAAGATAGTGAGAGATGAATCTAAGCATACCAATAAAGAAAGCCATCAAACCACAAAGAAAGAGCAAAGAAAGGAACAGAGGAACTACAAAACAGCCAAAAACCAATCAACAAAATGGCAATAAATACATACCTATCAATAATTACTTTAAGTGTAAATGGATTAAATTCTCTGATCAAAAGACACAGAACGGGTTCATGCCCTGTTCCAGGAGGATCCCACGTGCCGCGGAGCAGCAGGGCCCATGAGCCATGGCCGCTGAGCCTGCGCATCCGGAGCCTGTGCTCTGCAACAGGAGAGGCCACAACAGTGAGAGGCCTGCGTACCACACACACAAAAAAAGAAAAGCTTTCAAAAAGACACAAAATGGATGAATGGATAAAAAAAACAAGACCCATCAATATGCTACCTATGAGAGATTCACTTCAGTTGTAAGAACACACACAGACTGAAGGGTCCATCTTTTTGCATGATGATATTCCATGCAAATGGAAACCAAAAGAAAGTTGGGATAGCTATACTTATATCAGACAAAACAGACTTTAAAACAAAGACTGCCATAAGAGACAAAGAAGGGCATTACATAATGATAAAGGGGTCAATCAAACAAGAGGATAAACATTTGTAAATATATATGCACACAACATAAGAGCACCTAAATATATGAAGCAAATATTAACAGGTCTAAAGGGAGAAATAGGCAGCAATACAATAAGACAATGGATAAATCGTTCTGACAGAAAATCAATAAGGAAACATTGGCCTTAAACAACACATTAGACCAGACAGACTAAATAGATATATACAGAAATTCCATCCAAAAGCACCTGAATACACCTTCTTCTCAGGTGCACATGGAATATTCTCTAGGATATGATAGGTACAAAACAAGTCTTGACAAATTTAAGAAGACTTAAAGAATATCCAGCATCTTTCCCAACCACATGGTATGAAACGAAATCAATTACCAGAAGAAAACTGGAAAATTCAGAAATATGTAGCAACTAAACAACATGCTACTGAATAACCAATGGGAACAAAGAAATCAAAAGCAAAATCAAAAATATCTTGAGACAAATGAAAATGGAAGTACAATACACCAGAACTTAAGGGATACAACAAAAACTGCTCTAAGAAGGAAGTTCAGAGCAACAAATGCCTATTTCAAAAACCAAGAAAAATGTCAAATAAACAATCTAAGTTTAAACCTCGAGGAACTAGAAAAGAAGAATAAAAGAAGCCCAAACTTAGTAGAAGGAAGGAAGTAACAAGAATCAGGGCAGAAAAAAATGAAATAGAGACTAAAAAGACAAGAGAAAAGATCAATGAAACCAAGAACTGATGCTGTGACAAGATAAACAAAATGGACAAACCTTTAGCTAGACTCACCAAATAAAAAGAGAGAAGACTCAAACAAAATCAGAAACAAAAGAGGAGATGTTACAACTGATACCACAGAAATATAATACAAAAGATAAGAGACTATTACAAACAATTATATGCAAAAAATTGGACAACCCAGAAGAAATGGATACATTCCTAGAAACATACAACCATCCAAGACTGAATTATGAAGAAACAAAAGAATCTGAACAGACCGATTACTAGTAAGGAGGTTGAATCAGTAATTTAAAACCTCCCAGCAAACAAAAATCCAGAACCAGATGGCTGTACTGGTGAATTCTACCAAACATTCAAAAAAAAATTAATACGAATCCTTCTAAAAATCTCCCAAAAATAGAAGAGGAGAAAACACTTCCAAACTCATTTCACAAGGCCAGCATTACCCTGATACCAAAACCAGACAAGTATACCACAAGAAAAGACAATCACAGGCCAATATTCCAGATGAACACAGATGAAAAATCCTCAACAAAATATTAGCAAACATGAACTCAACATACATTAAGAATCAAACACCTCAGGGCTTCCCTGGTGGCACAGTGGTTAAGAATCCGCCTGCCAGTGCAGGGGACACAGGTTCAATCCCTGGTCTGGGAAGATCCCACATGCTGCGGAGCAACTAAGCCCGTGCACCACAACTACTGAGCCTGCACTCTAGAGCCCACAAGCCACAACTACTGAAGCCCGCATGCCTAGAGCCCACGCTCCGCAACAGGAGAAGCCACTGCAATGAGAAGCCTGTGCACCACAATGAAGAGTAGCCTCCACTCGCCACAACTAGAGAAAGGCCATGTGCAACAATGAAGACCCAATGCAGCCAAAAATAAAACAAACAAATTTATTTTTAAAAAATTTTTAAAAAGAATCAAACACCTCAATAAAGTGGGATATATTCTAGGGATGCAAGGATGGTTCAATAACCACAAATCAACAAATGTGATACACCACATTACCAAAATGAATGATAAAAATCCATATGATCAATATGATCATCTCAATAGATGAAGGAAAAGTATTTGACAAGATTCAACATCCATTTTTGATAAAAACTCTCAACAGGGCTTCCCGCATGGCACAGTGGTCGGGAGTCTGCCTGCTGATGCAGGGGACACAGTTTTGTGCCCTGGTCCAGAAGGATCCCACATGCCACGGAGCAGCTGGGCCTGTGAGCCATGGCCGCTGGGCCTGTGTGTCTGGAGCCTAAAAAAAAAAAAAACTCTCAACAAAGTGGGTATAGAGGAAACGTATCTCACATAATAAATGATATATATGACAAGCTCAGAACTAACACCATAGTTAATGGTGTGAAGCTAAGAGCTTTTCCTCTAAGACCAGGAACAAGACAGGATGCCCATTCTCACTATTTTTGTTCAACATAGTACTGGAAATCCTAGCCAGAGCAATTAGGCAAGAAAAAGAAATAAAAGGCATCCAAATGGAAAGGAAGAAGTGAAACTTTTATTATTTGCAGATGACATGATATTATACATACAAAACCCTAAAGACTGCCAAATAACTGTTAGAACTTATAAATGAATTCAGTAATGTTGCAGGATACAAAATTAATATACAGAAATTGCTGCATTTCTATGTACTAATAATGAACTATCAGAAAGAAAAGTTAAGAAAATAATTCCATTCACAATTGCATCAAAAAGAATAAAATACCTAGGAATAAGCTCAACCAAGCAGGTGAAAGACTATACAATGAAAACTATAGGACACTGATGAAAGAAATTGAAAAAGACACAAATAAATGGAAAGAAATTCCGTGTTCATGGATTGGAAGAATTGATATTGCTAAAATGTTCATACTACCCAAAGCAATGTATAGATTCAATGCAATTTCTATCAAAATTCCAATGGAATTTTTCATAGAAATAGAACAAACAATCCTAAAATTTGTATGGACCCACAAAAGACCCCAAATTGCCAAAGCAATCTTGAGAAGGAATAACAAAGCTGGAGGCATCATGCTCCTTGCTTGCAAACAATACAAGACTTCTCTTTGTTTTGTGTGTTTGTTTTGCATATTTGACTTTCCAACCATGTAAATGTCTTACATGATTATAAAACAAAATTAAAAGCTAAAATAATTAATTAAATAAATTAAATTAAAACAACAACAACCAAAAAAACCCATAAGCTATACCTAAAAATCAAAAGCAGAATGAAACAAATGAACCTACTCATATGTTACATTTGTGGCTTAACCACACACAGAGAAATTAGTTCTAGTTACTTTAAAGCACAATAATTGGGTTATATGTCCCTAGAGAGACAACCCCAAAGCAAATAGATCTATAAAGAAATATTAAATTATTTGCAGTAGGAATATTTTAAGTACTAGTAATATTGCTCTGCGCTATCTTATTTATATATACATATACACATCTACAGATGGATGGATTAATAAATAAAAGACACAAAAATGAAACTAAAGTAGAAACTCTATAATTCTAAATTTTTTTGATTGCAAATAGCAGTATGAACTCATGGGGTCTACTCTGTTAAGAGTATATTTCCAGCTACAACGTTAATAAACATTGAAAACATATCACGTGAAAGAAGCCAGTCACAAAAGACCACATATTGTACAATTTCATTTATATGAAATGCCTGAATAGACAAATTCATCAAGGCATAAATCAGATTAGTGGTTCATTAGACTGGGAGGAAGGAGGAGAATATGAGATTGACTGCTAATGGGTACGATAATTCTTTCAGGGGGGACAAAAATGATCTAAAATTACATGATGGTGATGGGTGCACAACCCTGTGGATTTTTTTAAAAAACATTCCGTTGGGCTTCCCTGGTGGCGCAGTGGTTGAGAGTCCGCCTGCCGATGCAGGGGACACGGGTTCGTGCCCCGGTCCGGGAAGATTCCACGTGCCGCGGAGCGGCTGGGCCCGTGAGCCAAACACTTTAAAGGGTAAAATGTATGGTACGTGAATCAAGCTACTACAAAAAACTAAAAGAATATATTTCCTAGCTCTGCCCAGCAAAACAAAAAGCCTAGAAACAATGACCATGTCAGTAGGACTAAGCACCATAACTGGGGTTTTCTCCCAACCATTCTAGCTAGTCCCTTTCAGTCTTTTTTGCTGGTTCCTCCTCATTTTCTTTGACTTTCTCATGTTGAAGTGACCCAGAGATAAGTCCTTTACCTCTATCATTTTCCATCTACCCTCTAAGTGATCTCCTTAAATACCACGTATATGCTGATAATCCCCAAACATATGTCTCCAACCTAGGTCTCAGATCTTTCTTTTGAACTTCAGACTTGTATATCCCACTGCCAACTTAATATTTCCAACTGAATGTCCAATGGGCATCTCATACTTCAGATACAATATTCCAAACTGAAATCTCAATATCTCTCTATGCCCCAGATTCTTCCTACCTTCTTTCCCTTCTCAGTTAATGATAACTCCATTCTTCAAGTTGCTCAGATTAAAAAATATTGTGTCATCTTGTCACACTTACACTCCACATCAGTTCTATCAGCAAATTATGTCAGCTCTACCTTTAAATTATATCCAATACACGACTACTTCTCACCATTTTTACTACTCTGGTCCAGGTCACCAACATCTTTTCCCTAGATTAATGCAATAGTTTCCTAATTGGTCTCTCTGCCTCTGGCCTTGTCCCTGCCCTCTTCCCCTATTCTTCTTCTCATAATTCTTTCATCAGAGCAACCAAGGCAATCCTCTTAAATCGTAAGCAGATACTATCACTTGCATGTTCAAAACTCTCCAATAGCTTCCCATCTCATTCACAGTAAAAAGCCAAGATCCTTAACGGGGCCCATAAGGCCCAATCTGATCTGCCCTTCTTCCCTCCAATTACCTTTCTTCTCTCATCTCTCACTACTCTCCCTCTCATTTGCTCTATTTCAGCCACACCAGCCTCTTTGTAACAGGCATATTCCCATCTCAGGGCTTTTCTAACTGTTGTTCCCTCTTCCCTTAATTATGGGCATAATTAGCACCTTTATTTCCTTCATATCTTTATTATTACATTTTCAGGATGCATTCTTAACTACCCCATCTAAAACTCCAAGTCTCATCCCTGATTCTATATATCCTCCTGCTTTACTTTTCTCTTAGAATGTTTCACTATTTAATGTATGTTATATTTAACTTACTTACCTCATTTATTATCTGGCCCACAACAATGTAAGTACCATGATAGCAGAGAGTTTGTCTCCTTTGTTCAATGTTATATCCCAAGCATCTATAATTATTCCTGTCACACACAGCATTCAATAAATGGTGAGTGGATGAATGAATGAATCCTCAGTACCTGAAGAACCTGGAAAAGAAATTTGAAAATAGAACACTGCTTTAGAAAAACACCTTAGAAAACACATAATTCACACAAAAAAAGATTTTTAAATGGTTGACTTCAGTAGTAATTAAATAACTGCAAATTAAAGAAATTATTTTACATCTATGAGGTTAACAAAGATTATTAATACTAACGATAACCATTGTTATCAAGGGTGTATGAATATAGGCAATCTTATACTATGCCAATAATACTGTAGATTATTGGAACCTTACAAGAGAATAACTGGATAGAATTAGGGAGTCTTTAATAAGCATATATATCTCAACCTATCAGTTCCACTTCTAGGAGTCTGCTCCCCACCAAAAAAAATTAAGAAAGTGCATCGTAACATGCCAAATAGTTGCTGATAAACCCATTCTATATAATGGCAAGAAGTTAAAAAGAACCAAATTACCCATCAACAGGTGTAAATGCATTAAAATGTATACCATACAAAAAACTTTTAAATGATGACATAGATGTGTAATTGTTTAAATGGAAAAATATTAACTGCACATTGTTAAATGGCATAGGTAGATTACAGAACTGTATGTATAGCGTGATTCCAATTTTATAATATACGAATGCATATGTATGTATTCACAGAGGGAGGGGTGAAAAGATGGGAAATAAATTTTGATAGTGGCTGGTAGAAGTATAAATGATTTTTGCTTTCTTGGAGCTTTTCTTTATTTTGTGATTTGGGGCGGGGAGTGAGGGGCAAGGAGTATTGTTACTAAGCACACAAAACAACGTGGCATTACACAGAAATAAAATTTTAAATAAATACTGAAACATCGTGTTGGGGCTATTGATATCTCATAGAAAAACATATTTACGATTACCATTTCCAAAGAAATGAAGCACTGGTACAAGCAGTCTCACAAGTCTACACACACAACCGAACTCTGCCTTTTATCGTGGTTTGCAGCCACGTTCATAGTGAAACAGAAAAGGAAAAGCACATCCACAAAATCCGCCTGCACACACGACTCCACGGCCATATCAGTCACAGACAAATGCCTGGCAAATAAAGTCCTATCAAGCCACACGCTCACAGTCCTTCACACGTCACTCCCACGGCCTCAGGGAACCACCCGCACGGGCAAAGCCCTGCCCGGCGTCCTCCTCCAACACAGGCACCGGGTGGTCCGCAGGCCCCTATTCCACCCAGCACAAAGAGTCCCGGACTCTGAGCTCGCGACTTCCCGAGGACTCACCACCGAGCCCGCAGACACATGCCCCAATTCCGCACCTCAGCGCTGCCCAAGTGGCACAGCCGGTGCAGCCCGAGTTAGGTAAACCATTAAGGTCAGTGCCGGCTGTGGCCGAAGGCAGCACAAGCCTCGGTCCGTTAGACGCAGGATAACTCTTCCCAGAGCCCCTCGCGGCTCGCCGGGGCGGGACTGGCCCTCCAGTTGACGAGTAGCGGGAATAAGCAACCGCTGCGTCGAGGGGCTCTCAGATCTGCCGAGGGGCCTCAGCTGAGTTTTGCGGCAGCTGCCTCCAGTGAGTCCGGCCCTCGGAGCCTGGGAGTGCCACTTGGTGCTGAGAAGAATGTGAAAAGGTCCGCAGTTTTCCTGCCCCGGACTACATTTCCCAGAGGCCGTCTCGGCCCAAATCTATTTTCTGCGAAAAGTCGCCTCCTCCTTACAGTTGTCTGGATCTTTGGGTTCTAGGCGTTACGGTATCTGGTCCGTGAGGGAAGCACCGCTGAGTCGGTTTCGTTCCGTCTGGTCCCGGCTCCACCTGGGACTGGACTTCAGTGGGGTGAAAGTGGGGCAAGGTCTGGGCACCTTGAAGAGACGAGATGGGCCAGCCTGAGCCTCAAGCTCCTGGAGGCAGTCAGAAAAGGGAGGAGTAAAAAAAAAGAAAGAAAAGGGAGGAGCACCGTTGCGTGATCGGGTGTGGGAGCTTTCAGAGGTGGAATTTGTGGTAGGGAGTCTACGGGGTCGAGGGACTCTGAGGTCCAGTGACTTTAGGGTCGTTCTAGTTTGCGACCATTCGTGTGACCATGGTCTCGTCGTCTGTTCTAGTGACCTCTTGATTCTGACTCTGCAGTTTTTCAGAGACAATGTGCTCTGTCCGTTCTTTGTGTTTCTGCTTTTCTGACGGGCACCTGTTACAATATTGAAATTTACATGGTTAGGTCAATACATGAGTCACCAAAATATTAAATGGAAAAAAATTATAGAGATTCGTGATTGTGTATTACTGGAAACACCCACGCTTTTTTTTTTTTTTTTTTTACACTGTGTTACTCCATATTCCATGTGTGTTATATGGACAGAAGTGATACAGGTAATCTAGAAAGATGTTGTTGAAGAAGGCAAAGACACTGAGCCATCAAATGAAAGGTCATGTCAATAATTCAAAGTAGCCTCGCCATCAGGAGTGAAAAGTGTAAGTTGAAAAGTAGACAAGTAACCAGGTGCAAAAACCTAAGAATCCAGCAACCCGGACTATATGTCACTCTTGCCCTAAAGACCCGATTTATTTTTTCAACATTTCATATGAGTTCCACTCTGATTTAAGAACTTAAAAAGAATGGACAGGGCTTCCCTGGTGGCGCAGTGGTTGAGAGTCCGCCTGCCGATGCAGAGGACACGGGTTCGTGCCCCGGTCCGGGAAGATCCCACATGCCGTAGAGTGGCTGGGCCCGTGAGCCATGGCTGCTGAGCCTGCGCGTCCGGAGCCCGTGCTCCGCAACGGGAGAGGCCATAACAGTGAAAGGCCCGCATACCGCAAAAACAAGACTCACCGCAATAATTTTGCAGTAGAGACCAAAATGGAGAAAATATCCAAGAAAACACTATTGTATGCTTTTGTGCAATAGTATGTTGGCAAAGAGAACAGAATACAGTAGACTACAGCATGATAAATATCAGGAACTTGTAGTCGTGAAGCTACACAAAGCCTAAGGAACTATGTTATCTCTAGGAAGCAGAATAAGATAGTCTTCCTTTCACAGCCTTCCTTTCACCAGATGATAATGGGCACTGTTTCCGAAAAGTGTGAATTTCTTTCTGGGAAGGGAAAAGAGGCTCCCAAACACTGCAGAGAGAGAACATGTCCTCTAAATAAGTTTTGCTTATTTGTCTCATGTGTCTTTACCAACAGTACATTTTTCTGTCAACTGTAAGAATTATTTTTTGCTAATTATTTTGTTAAAAGATGAGAACAGAGTTGGTTCTGTGTCCATTCAGCTTCCTGATTTCATTTTTTATACTTGTAGATTTGTCTATTTCTCCTTTTATTTCTGTTAAGCTTTGCTTTATATATTTGAAAGCTCTCTTGTTGGATGATACATATTTAGAGTTGTAATAGCTTCCTGTTGGTTGATCCAATAGGAAATTATGGAATCTACCCTTTATAATATCACTTTTTGTCTTAGTTTTGATATTACTGTAGCTCAGCATCCTTCTTTTGGCTAGTGCATTATCTTTTTCTACCCTTTTGCTTTTAACCGTTCTGTTTTATTTTTAAAGTATGTCTCATTAAACAATATTATTTTAAAAATAATGACAATCTTACTCTGACATATTTAGTGAATTTACATTTAATGTATTTGGGTTTTGGTCTACTACCTTAGAATTTGTTTTCTTTTTGGCCTAGCTTTTTAAAATTTTTTAACTTTTTATTTTGAAGTAATTCTTGATTCTCATGCAGTTGTAAGAAATAATTCAGGGAAATCCCATATACCCAGTATCCAGTTTCCCCCAGTGGTAACATCTTGCAATATTATACACTGTATCACAACCTTCACATTGATACTTTCAAGTTATTTCCATCATCACAAGAATACTTCATGTTGTCCTTTTACAGCCATACCCACTTCCCTGCTTCTCTTAACCCCCTCCTTAAGACCTGGCAACCCTAATCTGTTCTCCATTTCTATAATTTTATCCCTTCAAGAATATTATGTAAATGGAATTATAAAGTATGTAATTGGACTATTGACTTTTTCACTCAGCATAATCCCCTGCAGATTCATAAGTGTTTTTACATGTGTAAGTAATTCATTCCTTTTTATTGCT
This sequence comes from Neophocaena asiaeorientalis asiaeorientalis, assembly GCF_003031525.2. Taxonomy (NCBI): domain Eukaryota; kingdom Metazoa; phylum Chordata; class Mammalia; order Artiodactyla; family Phocoenidae; genus Neophocaena; species Neophocaena asiaeorientalis. Next base: position 6,557,996 of record NW_020185321.1, read on the forward strand.
GAGTAGAAGTCCATGTGGATATGCCACAGTTTGTTTAGCCATTCATTCATTGAAGGACATATGGGTTGTTTCCAACTTTTGGCTGTTATAACTAAAGCTGCTATATACATTCATGTACAATTTTTTCGTGTGTGTGAAAACAAATTTTCATTTCAAACACCAAGGAGAGTTTTAGAAGGAATTTGTCCATTTATTTATTTTTTTAATCTATCTGGAATTTTCACTGAGATTGTATTGAGTATATAGATCAATTGGGGAGAACTGACATCTTTAAAATGGTGACTCTCATAACCATAAGACACAATATGAGCACAATATATATCTTCTTTAATTCCTCTAAGCAATATTTTATATTTTTTAATGTACAGATAATGAAATATTTTGTCAGATTTACCCCTAGGTATTACAGAGTTTTTGATGCATTGTAAATGGTATTTTAGAAAATCCAATTTCCAACTGTTCATTGCTGGTATATAAGAAATATAATTGATTTCTGTATCTTGTAGCCTGATACCTTGCTTAAGTCACTTAGTATTTCTACAAGAGTTTGGAGGTTCCACTGGATTTTCTACATAGATGATCATGTCATCTGTGAGAAAAGACAGTGATATCTATTCCTATTGCAATCGGCAGATGTAGTATGGACCC